>NC_142808.1:41770994-41953494 GCF_049724085.1 Artemia sp. Qi Xiang Cuo | reverse complement strand
TCGATTCTGAATTTTCTCAATGAAAATGAAATAAGTTAATGATCAATTCTATTTTCCTAAAATAATATAAAATTTTACACTTCAGTTCTGATTTTTCTCAAAGAGATGAAAAAATTTAAAATACTGTTCCAAATTTTTCATAGAAGATAGAAAAGTTCAAGTTCTCTTCTGAATTTTACCAAAGAACATAATTCAATTCTAGTTTCTCCAGAGAAAATAAAAAGCTTCCACAGATTATTTTCCATGAAGATAAAAAGTTTCACTTTAATTCTAAATTTTCTTAAATTCAATTCCGACCTTTCTCAAAGACATGAAGAAATTTAAAGTTCAATTCTAAATTTTTCCGTAGAGGATAGGAAAAGTTATACTATGATTGTGATTATTTTCCGTGAAGATGAAAAGTTTCACTTTAATTCTAAATTTTCTTAAATTCAGTTCCGACTTTTCACATAGAGATGAAAAAATTTAAAGTTCTGTTCCAAATTTTTCATTGAAGATAGGAAAAGTTATACTTTGATCGTGAATATTCATTCAAGTTCTCTTCTGAATTTTACCAAAGAACATAATTCAATTCTAATTTCTCCAGAGAAAATAAAAAGCAAAGTAAACTAGAACTCTAACAAAAAAAGCGGCGCATCCCTGCGGCGCATCCCTGCGGCGCATCCCGGCGGCACCTCCCTGCGGTGCGTCCCCCGACCCGTGGCGACTCCCCCTGCGGCGCATCCCCATGCAGCGCATTCCTGGCCCGCGGCGCTTCTCGGGCCCGGGGGACCGGTGAGGACCGGGGAGAGGGCCTCTTGGGTCCGGGGTGCCCTTTGGGGGTCCGGGGGCCCTTTGAGGACCAGAGGAGGGCCTTTGAGGGTCTGAGGAGGGCGTTTGGGGGGCTGGGGCTCTTCTGGAGCTTGGGGGTCCTTTGAGTACCGGGGGCTTCCTTGGGGGTGGGGGGGGGCCATCGGAACCCTTTGGGGTTGGGGTAGGAGGATTGGAACCCTTTGGGGTTGGGTTAGAGGACCTCACAACACTGTTCAAATGAAACTTGTGTATTATAACGACCACAGAGTTTCACCATTAAATTCTCTTCTAAAATCTCTTCAAAAATCATCTTTTAAAATGTCTCTAACTGTTTCGCCGAAATAATTCCATAACCTGTCTAAAACAGTTTCGCCCAAATAATCCCTAAACGTAATTTCAGCGTGTTCCTTTTGTTTTTGGCATCTCTGTGCTAATGCATTTCAAATTAATAAGAAACCTGATTCCCGCGCTAAAACAATTCATCGCTAAGATGTTTCTTGGAGAATTGTTTCCATGGCCTTTGGCTATTAAGATCCTTTGGAGTTCGACCAAAAGAGTTGTTTCCGAGGCAATGACATTAATGACTTGGATCTATTCCTGGAGAATCGTTTCTAGGCGAAAATTTTTAAAGTCTGACAGATGATGTCATTGGTTGATTGATCTGTCAAGAAAGGTGAATTAATTTGTTGTTTCTAAGGGGAATTATTGATTCACGATAGGTGAATTGAGGTCGACAGCACAGGTGTTCCAAGGTCGATGTTGTTGTTGTTGTAAGTGCACGCTCTCAGCGAATGTCAAGGTCGATGTTGTTGTTGTTGACACACTTTGATTACGCAATCAATTTAGGTCATTGACCCCATTAACCACGTGTTCTCCCTAATGACTGTATGCCCATATATGGAGCCCCGTCAGTATTCTATGCCCATATAAGGAGCCCCGTCACGACTGGCACCCCCTTCTACTGAAGTTCCCATTTCCTTTAAATCTTTCTTTATGACGTCCTCCCACCCCAGACGGGGACGACCTGCTTTCCGTTTAGCCCTAGATGGTTGGCCGAAAAGGACAATCTTCGGCAATCTGTCATCCTTCATCCGCACAACGTGCCCTAGCCACCTCAACCTTTCTTTCATTATAGCCCTAGAGAGCGATATTGAACCACATTTTTCGTATAGCCTATTGTTTGAAATACGGTCAGTCAGCCGGGTACCCAGAACAATCCTTAAGCAACTTCTCTGGGAAACATCTAGCAAATCTTCATCCGCTTTTCGGAGCGTCCATGCTTCAGAGCCATATTTGACCACTGGCATCACTGTAGCTTCTAATATTCTAATCTTGGTTTTCAGACTTATATCCCTATTCTCCCAGACTTATTTTAACTGTGAAAAAAAAAACACCCTGAGACTTGGCTATTCTATTTTTAACATCTTCACTGCTCCCACCATCTTTACTAATAATATTACTAAGGTAAGCGAAGCCCACCTGGTCAATCGTTTCATCACCCAACGTCACTTTTTCATCTTCACTTATTCCTAGCCTTAGTGACTTAGTCATCTTAACATTAATTTTCAAACCTATTCTAGCACACTGAACTCGCAAAACCTCTAAAACTTCGTTCATTTTGCTCACATTTTCATCTAGGGTGCTTAAATCATCAGCATAATCCAACTCCAGGAAAGTTTTTCCTCCCCAATTGATTCCGTGGTCTCCCATTGCCTTTCCTGTGCTCCTTAAGACAAAATCCATCAAAATAATACATACAAAGGGAGATAGAATACACCCCTGCTTAACTCCTGATTTAATACAAAACCAGCTGCTAACCTCATTTCCTACCTTAACCACAGCAGTATTATTCTCGTACATAGCACTAATCACTTTAATGTATTTGTCTGGTATACCATACAAGGATGAAACCTTTGCTAAAGCTCTTTTATCAACAGAATCGACGCTTGCTCGTAATCTATAGAACTGAGGACCAAAGGTGTTTGAATACTCAGGCACTTGTCAATTATTAGCCTAAGAGTGAAAATTTGGTCGACATATCCTCTACCTTTTCGAAAACTGCACTGCTCTTCTCTTAAAACTTAGTCTACGGCATCTCTCAGTCGAAAAAGTATCATATTACTAAGTAATTTACTACGAACTGAGATCAGGATAATACCTCAATAACTATCACACTTACTTTTATCACCTTTATTATACAGTGATTTACTTAGGGTTTTCCTAAAATCTCTAGGTAGTCCCTCTTTTTCAAAAATCATATTCATAATCTCCAGTAACTTATTTCTGACGTCAGAACCACCATATTCAAGAAACTCATTTACCGCCCTATCAGAACCCAGAGCCTTATTATTCTTTAATGCTTTTAGTACTGTTGCTAATTTTTCCTCACAAAACAAATTTTCCTTCACATCCAAAGTATCACAAACTTCTTCATTTTCCTCTATATTTTTTCCTGCAACTCTATCTCGGTTAAAATGCCCTCAAAATGTCTGTCATAAAACCCAAAATGGCTTCAATGCTAAACTGAATTCTATGATAAAACCCAAAATGACTTCAATGCTAAAATGAAAGTGCCAAATCGCCTCCCATAAAACCCAAAATGGACTCAATGCTAAACTGAATGCCTTTGATAAAACCCAAAATGACATCAATGCTAAATTGAAAGTGCCAAAATGCCTCTCATAGAACCCAAAATGGCTTCAATGCTAAACTGAATGCTTATGATAAAACCCAAAATGACTTCAATGCTAAAATGAAAGTGCCGAAATGTCTTTGATAAAACCCAAAATGGCTTCAGTGAGTCTTCAATAACCCGAAGCACACCTTAGTCATACGAATCGATAAAAAGTGAAGGTTGACGGTTGATATGCGGTGTTTCTGACTGTCAAACTTGTACTGCAGAAGCAAAGTTGAAATGACAACAAAATTTCTTGCTTTATCAACACTAATTTATCCTCAACTGTTTCTAACTAGTACTATCTCTTTGTATCATATTCCAGGTTCATGTTACAAATAGAAAAACTAAGGTCCAAACTTCCATCCTTTCTAGTTTCAAAAAATGTGCCCTAAACCTTAACTTTGAATGGTCAATCACCAATTTTATGCTGGGAAATTAAACACTGTTCAACTAGTGAAATTACGAACGGGATACATAATTGGCGCTGTAGTCGTGCGTAATTTTGATATTATACATCAGGGTTGCTGAAAGGTGATCTGGGCTTAAATTTTCAGTTTTAGTATATGAATCGAAGTTTTTTTGGACTCATTGCCAATGTTTTGCAACCTTGTTATAAAAAAAAACATTAGAAAAACTCCGAGGCGAGTTAATTCTTGAAGGGATTGGGTGTGGCAATAAAGAAAGCAAAAATACTTATTTTTCATGTTTCCTAGTATCAGAAATAAAGGAGGACAAACAAGAAAACATATGAGGCAAAAATGCCACACTGTTTGGCCACAGTTTTAAACATTAGTGCCACAGGCACAAATATTCCTTAATCGAATTACCAAGCAACGCCAGAATTACAGCCAAAATGAGAGATGCTAGATGGCATTACGAGTTTTTCTGTGGGGTGTGGGATTTTATCAAATATTTGATTTCATTATCTTATTTCGACATATGTTTATTCTCTAATTACGATTTCTATTAAAAACTTCTGCGCTTAATTCGTGCTGATCTTTTGGTCTTTTGCATTTCAGTTTTTATCATTGTAACAAATAACTAAAAACAAGAACTAGTATTATTTGGTACAATACTACAGCGTATAGTTCGAAAACATTTCTGCTATTTGTTCTTTGAATGGCATATAGTATCTTCTCTGTAAATATCTCAAAGGGAACTAAATAATTTGCTACGGATTTAACTAAAGGAATTTTAATCTTCGTAAAAGCGTTCTATGAAATTTCTACTTCCTCTTAGTTGAGGACTTTCAAAACTTTTGCCCACATTATTGATCTGTCTCTCTTTTTTGTAACAACCGTTCAATAATTTTAGTTATGGACATAGTTAAGTTTTTCTGTACCAAATGGATTTATTTAAAAGAAATAATATCTGATTTATACTTTCTCAATTATGAGAATGTTAAACCATTCCTAGTATATACCGATCGTTTAGTCTATGCTCTTTTTTTTTGGGGGGGGGGGGGGAGCGGAGCGAAAACCTATATATCCAATTATTTGTGCTCTCCGCTCCTGTGCCTGGCTGAGTGATTTATGTTAACAATTGGTATTGCAGTTCTAAATAATAAAGAAAATAACAAATGAAGACAGGGAGGTTTATAGGGATTGATCAATCGATAGCAATATATGGCGTGTCTGACGTACGGGAAAGTGTGCATAAGATGCAAGGCATTATCCAGGAGTGGTAGGTGGTTTGAACCCTCCCCCCTCCCGAAATGGTTGTTAGATTCCTAAAAACATAACAAAATTCATATAAACAAATTTTGATGTGTTTTTTAGTCCCCCCACCCCTGAAAAATATCCTGGATACGGCCCTGATAGCGTGTTTTGTTTTTGGGAAACTGAATTGTGAAACTACTCGATGACATTTTGTAGCCATGTTTTGTTTTTCTTGAGAGTATCTATGATGGAGTTATGCTTGTTCATTGCTGCCAACTTCATGTTTGTCACGTTGGGTCAAACCTAAGACTGTCTGAAGAACCCTTTGTCCTTGGAAAGAAAAAAAAAACCTCTTTTCGTGCACAGTGAATATGTCGTTGAACACGTTTGAGAGAGATTAAGTCTGTTCTAAAGATACAGAAATATGTAGGTAAATGCTAGGCTAACTTGTTCGTGATCTATCGGGAAGGAAACGGAGATCGAAAAAAGTGATGGAAGGTTGATAACTTAAGTTTATGCTATTGTATTTGAGTCAGATGCGTTAGAATAACTTAGAGAATGCTTTAACTATTGCATCAAATGCGGGACGGTACAGACACACGTCGCTAATATACATTAAAAAAAATCACTGAATTATATTTAAATAAATAAATGTCGGCACAATCCCATTAAATGGGCCTCTCTAAAGAAGTCATATAAGAGATGCTAGATGCTACAGTGAAACGGGCGTTGAAAAAACTCGTTTTAATACAAGATGATTCAAGACATCGCTGAGAGAAATACTTTGTCTAGCTTGGTTTTCATTGCGTATACGATATTAAACTGTGGCTTTTTGGAGTTTAAATGGAGAAAAAGGTACCTAGGATAGGTTAGGTTACGTATTTAATATCTGCAATGATTTGCCCCCCCCCCCTAATGTGCAGTATTTAGCCCAAATTTGTTTCTAAACTATTGTGTAGTCATCCTATTTTATTTTATTTCATTAGCATTAACCAAACTTGACTTTTTAGAGGCCCATCTAATGGGATTGTACCTAAATGTAAACTAAATTGAAGTGCTAAAAACGGTACTAAACAGATGAAATTGTTTCACTTGAGCTTAGACCTTATTTGGCCCAGGAGCACACTATGGCGCAACTACTAGACAGGCATCCTCACTTCCTCAGCTTCAAAATATACATCGATAAACCAAATGGAAAACTAGACGATCGTCCTTGATACACTGGTTGAATCTGGGGGTACAGGTTAAATTAAGGTCTAAGGTAAGACCTTAGTTCGTTGTCTGCAGATAGGGCAGTGATGAAAGTATAAGTAAATGGATATGTTTTACTCTTGTCTTGTAGCGCTTAAGTAGTAGTGACGTTTTTTCCACTCTCCAACTAATGGGCTTCCTTTCGTCCTCAGATAAGGGTCACGTGTGTGCCATACGCTATTCTTTGTGTTATTACCTTATGTTCCCCTCCGGTGTCATTTAGGGTCTGAAGGATGTCCTGTAGGAGATAATTCACATTGAAGGGTTGCAAGAGCTAATAGACAAGCTTCAGTAGACTCTTTAAAGGGCAATATTGTATTATTACCAAATCGTTATTTCTTTGTGTTTATTCTTGAGTTAAGGAGCAAGAATAGATGTTATGAACGCACTCGTCGAAGCGTCCTAAATGTTTTGTGTTTATATAATTTTTAATTTTTGAGTTTATTAATCTTCGTGGAATGTTTGCCCCAACTATAATGTTTCTGGTGATAATAAAAGATCTCCATTGAGAGAATCTACACGCTGAAGTCGGCTGATAAGCTTTTTGCAACCATTCTAGGAGAAATATCTTACGGTAAACGATATCCTCCTGTCCCATAGAAATGATTCTTACATCGAATATTTCACTTAATGTATCTGATAATTTTAGAAAAGATTTTATTCCAGAAAATGGACCATCAAAAGGCCAGCTGGGTGGAATTCGCATTTCGGAGTGTAAAAGAAAACAACAACAACAAAAAAAGACATCATAAACATTATAAGATTCAAATTAGGCATTGATATAAATTTTTTAAAGAATACATTAACACATAATAAGACAGAAAGTCTTTATTGATAAATTTTTCTGTAAATTATTCTTAAAGCTTACTCCTAAACTCCGTGCGTTTTGATAGATGACATGGAATGGTTTTAAATGATCTCTTTGCTTGTGACACCGACCTTAATACTAAGTGTTACCTCTTATGAAACCATCCTTGCTTGTTACCCTGAAAATTGTTGTTCTAAGTTCAAAAACTTCCGGAACAAACCATACAATACCAAGTCAAGCTTGCTCATGGTACATCTTAAAGCTATTTTTGCTTTTGGGGAAGCTATTTTGGTATTTTTGCTGAAGATTCTATTCGATGTCTTATCTATGTAATTGCATGTCTCTTTTGGCAAATCAAAAATAATTAAGTTATTACAGTACCAAGGACAGTGAAAATTCGAAATGAACTGTTCAAGAACTGGTTAAGTGGAAAGACATTCATATATCAAGGTATTCATATACAGCTGAAGACAATCATATACTGTTATACAGTCTTTGGTAGTAACAAGAGCCAATGTTAAAAAAAAAGAATATGGGTATCGAATCAGCAGAAAAATAAGCTAAAACTTGGTGCTTACGTACTCAGTAATATCGGCCTCTATAGGAGTAATATTTCAGTAATGATAGCAAGGTACTCTCAGTAATCATGTACAAATGTGAATCTTGGAGGTTAACTAAGCAGCTCGAAAAACAAATCCAAGGGTTTGAGAATGAAGATCTTTGCTGCAGCCCTGGAATACATTGCACCAACAAGATTAAAAAAAAAGAATAAGGCATTGGACTTTACAGTCCCTACCGGCGGTGCTGATCTCTGTTGTTTCGCCCTCCATCCAGGAAGTGCAATGGGGGGCTGGGGGCCAACCATCCTGTGCTTTCGCACACCCTACCTGTTTACCTTCCCCAGATTTCTCCAGGTACACATTTAAAGCTGGGTCGACTCCGGCTGAGCTTACAGAGTCACGCCTCTGACCCACGTCCCAAACCCAAATAATTGAGTACACTAGGATTCGAGCCCTCGTTCTCTCGGACAAAGGATCGTAAATCCAGCGCACCAATCCACTTGGCTAGGCCGGCAAGTCAGCCGTTTGGGACCGATAAAATTGCATGTAGTTGATTGCGCTGCTGGTGGCTACATGGTGCACATGGGTGTAGTTCCCCTCTCTCCCGAAGTGTAGTGTTCGGTCCCTCCCTGCATCAGAAGGTGTGGACGACAAAAAGCAACGCTTGATTGTTTTTTGGAGAAGGATGCTACGCTGTTCAGATCGTCAGTGGGAGATGTCTCCACTGCTGGAGAGATGAGGCACCGTTGAGGCATCGTGATGAGGTACTGCTGTCGCCTCTTGCGTCAGCCGGCGTGGGAAGGACTAAGTAAGGACGTACTAAGTAAGACCTTGGTATTTGTAGCCGTCGGGGTTAAAGCTGCTCTCGACGGCTAGCCCCATTTTGAAAGCGAACATATTCACCGATATAATGCGATTGTAAGAAAGGTGCAAAAATGTACATTGTTTGAAGTATAAGCTGTTTCGAGTGATAAATCTATAGTATTTAAAAACTAATAAACAACTTATTACTCTAAATTCTTCTAATGCTTTAATACTCCAGTAATTCGCACGAAAATAAACACATACGGGTACTACAAAAACATGATATTATATTATTTTTAATGAGCCTCTAGTCACCCCCAAAAATTGTTCTAATGGGAGTTTTTAAGGAACTTTCCAGCAGCTACTTCAGATTTATGTCGATTTTTCTACTACTTATTTTTTACTGTTTACTATATTTTTTCATGCTATATAAAGACACAAAAAAGGTTCTAGTGAGCTTTTAAAATGAATAGCGAATAGGAAGAATGTACAAGTTCCATATCTGCTCCAGAACTGCTACTTTCAGGCGTTGTAATGTGAATAAAGCTTGAGTCATATCTTTGTAGGCGATGTAAACGTTTTTCTACAGAGACGGAGCGAGAAAGGGAGAGAAGATATAGGATTGGGGTGGGATTTGAAAATTTGCGTTTTTGTTTCTTTGCATTCATGTCTTACTTTTCAGGTTTGAGAACAGACAACGCCTATGACTGGCTTTAATGGTGCTAGCTAATTGCTTGCCAAATGAGTTAGGTTAGTATATCCTACCACTAATAGGAGAGCTTCATGAATCTGTTCTTTTTCATCAGAGAAGCAGTTTCTTATTAAGTTTTGTGACGAAAAAAAAGGAAAGGAATCTTTGACAAAAAGAAGAATCCCTGACAAATGACAAAAAAAGAATAGGAATCCTTGACAAAAAAAAGAATCATTGACTAATGACAAAAATAAATAAACGGAAAGAATCCTGGTCAAATGAAAAAAAAGGAAAGGAAGCCTTGACAAAAAAAGTATCCTTGACAAATGACAAAAAAAGAAAAGGAATAGAAAAAAAAGAAAATAAAGGAAAAAAAGAAAATGATTGCGTTAAAGCTTATGTTCCTTGTGAGTAAGGCCGTATCCAGGGGGGGGGGGTAGGGTGTTTTAATCCCCTTGCCCGAAATGCTTTTCCGACTCGTAAAAACGTAACAAAAATGAATATAGACAAATCATTTATGCGCTTTATGAGTTTTTTGTGTAAAATCCTTTTGTAAAAGCCCCTCCGAAAAAAAATCCTAGATCCGGCCTTGCCTGTGAGTCATGCGATTTTGCGACAAGGCTAGAGCTGTAACTTGCACCGAAAGAACAAGGTGCTTCTTCCATTAATTCTAAAGAATCACTCGTCAATGAGCAGCTCATTGAGGCAAAACGGGTGAGGTAAAGTGAGGTTCAATATCAAATGAGGCAAAAATTGCCTCATGAGCTGCTCAAAACGGAGACTTTTGAGGGAATTAATCATTCGCTTCAGCTGAAGGGGTGGGGGAAGGATGACCCCCTCCCAACTGGGAAATAAGAAACTCAAGTCAAGCAAGTAAGGAACTTTTAAGTCAAGATGCTGTAACTTGCACTGGAAGATCTTCTTCCAGTAATTCCAGAGAAACGTCCGTCAATGAAAAAAATGAGCTTGAAGAATATTCTCTGTGGAGATTGGGCGACTTCTGAATGATAGTCATTTTCAATTATGATTCATTTACATTCATCCTGGGATTGCCTCTGGTTTTCTGTGTTCCTTTGTTCGTTCTTCTGTTTTTTTGCCTTTTGCTGCTTGTTTTCCTAATTTGTTGTCTGATTTCTTGACTTGTCTGCAGATGTATTACTTTGAAGTAATAGTTTTATCTTATATTCTTTGTTATATTCTGAGCTGACACACCGAGCTCTGCTCTCCTTTGGCTAGAATGGAAACTTTGCCTGAAACTATTTTGTCAAACAGTTCGGTGTAACAAACTGTAAGTAAGAAGTGACTCGGCCCAACAGTAACCGAAACTCTAAAAAATGGAATTTTGATAACGATTAATACATTAAAAGAATTGGCTTTTTAAGCTGATTCCAAGTGCATAAAATTCATTAAGTTTAATATTACTCATCAAAAGCTACAAGCCTGAGAAAATTTGCCTGATTTTCGAAAAAAGGGGGATACACACCCCATCCCCCGAAAACATTCAATTTGTCTTGGAGAAGAATACATCATCAGATTCAGCATATCAGAGAACTACTGTAGTAGGGGTTTCAAGCTCCTATCTACAATAATATGTATGTTTTGTATGTTTTTGTATGTTTCGCCGTAAGAAAGATCATGGATTTTTTTTTTCAGGGGTGATCATATCGAACCAATAATCCTAGAAGATTGGGGGAGGGCTTGTTCAAACGGAAATTAAATAAACTATTGACCTTTAAAGTGGTCAAAAACATTGGAGGTCCCCCTCCCATGCTTCTTTTTTCCCCAAAAAGCTTCCGATCAAAATTTCGAGATAGCCATTCGATTCAGGTTAGTTGAAAGGTCTAATAACTGTGCCTTTGAAAATAACAACATCCTGTATAGTCCCTGGGGATAGGGCTATTAATATTTGCTATTGAGAAGTATACAATTTTTTTTCAGGGGGGGGGGGGTTCCACGGGAAAATTTTACATTGGGAGCAGAGTTTCTAGAGAAAGTTTTGCATGGGAGGGGGGGAGGGAAGAGGATTTCCTAGCATGACTTTCAGAATGGTTAGAAACTAAAAAAAAAAGCTTTACAGCTGGAAGTAAGGAGCACCATTAAACCTTAAAACGAACAGAAATTATTCCGTGCATGAGAGGGGCTATCCCTTTCTTAACTTTTGCTCTGTATGGTAAAGTTTGATTCATTGTCACAATTCTTTAAGAAAGAATGCTCAAACACAAAGGCTGTCGAATTTAAATGAGAAGTATTTTTAAACAACTTTAAGAATCACCTTACCTTCTATCATCGGATCTGTTTGTTTAAGGGCTATCCATTCACTGAGCCGAATCATGAAATTAATTAGTTTTTCTTAGAGGATGATTCAAACTTGCTTAAAAAAGGAGAAATTTTCCAATTTTTCGCGTGTTTCATCAATTTTTTTTTTTTTTATTCTACAAACAGTACCAAGCAAACTTAAGAAAATTAATTTGATAGACAGATAACCATGAATCTCAGCCATTGAATGACGGAAAAGGTGTCTTCTTAGGTTGAAAAGTTAGAACCGTAGGATTGTAGAAAAAAAAATACCACAGACTTTCGTATCCAAGGAACATAAACCCTAAACGTCAACAATCAAACCATCCAGAAGCCAATTGGCCTTATGCCCGTGCCATATTATAGTCACACTTGTCGATAAAATCAAAATTACGCACGACTATAGCGCTAATTATCCTCCGTTCGTAATTTCTCAAGTTGAACATTGTTCAACGTTCAAACATAAATTTCTTGACTGACCAATCAGAGTCAAAGTTTAAGGCAGAATTTTTAAAACTAGAAAAGATGGAAACTTAGAACAGCAGTTTTTTTATCCGGGAGAGGAATCTGACAAAAGTTAAGAAGACTTAGTATTAGTAGAGAACAGTTGGACACAAATCACTATTGGTGCAAACTCTTTAAACCCATTTCTAGCAATTTTAATTTTTTGCTTTTTATATACAAATGTGACGCTAAAGTCAAGAAAATTGTTTTGTCATTCATGATATTTGGCCTTCTTTATCGATAGATGTGACTATGATGTGGCACGGGCATTAGTCTATTAAAAGAGACACCGAGGTAAAAACGTGATTCGTTACTGGTTTTATTTTAATGCACGAGACATCTATTGAAAAACATATTTATTGTATATTAAATGATATTAAATTATTGAATATTTAATAATTAAATCCATCAGGTAGAACTATAATTTTAGTTGGTTTATTATACACTTGTACTTGCATAATCTCTCTTCTCTCAAGTTTAGTTTATAATCTCTCTTCTCTCAAGAGTGGACTTAGTCAAATCGGCCCTAGTCTTTTGGAAGTTATTTAGGGTTTTACGTTAAAACAAAAAAAAAAAAAACTGTAAAAACTGGAATTTATTAGATTGGTGTGAATCAGAAAGTATGTGACTAACTGGAAAATTTCCTTTCGCGAAATGGTAAATTTAGACACAAACACAAGGCCCCTTTTATATGCTTCTCTGTCTTTAAATTAAATCACTTGTTGATTTCCCATAACTTCACTCCCTCAAACATTTTACGATCATACGGCTCTAAAACAGGTCATCTCATGGCCTCGTAAACATAGTAACTTCCTTGCTGATGCCATTCTAATGGAATCGTAAACCAAACCTCTCATTTAATATTGTCGTTTAGAAACTCCTGTTTCTGAACCTTGATGCTTGGAATGATTTAACTGTACTAAAAATTTGTATTGTATTTAAATTTTTTATTTGCTTGGTTTTTATTTCACCCATTTAGGGCAATTTGCGATTAAGAGAAATTGAGCCTTAAATAAGGTGTAAATTTGAAAATTTGTGCGCTAGTGGTGTACTTTTCTTCGAGTGATAACGCTGGACGCTGTAGCGTTGCCTAAGTAAAAAGAAACGTGCCACTCATATATAATGTGCTACAGGTAATTACTTGGTAAAAAAAAAACTCTCTTCCTAATTTAGTAACTGAGATAAATTAGCACTTGAACATGGTCTAGACCTTACTCATCCATCCAATCGCCTAGGACAAAACAGTAACTCCAAATCAATAGTAAAAAAATCATGTCCCAAAATAGAGCAAATTCAACATTAATAAACGTAAGTCATGGTCCCAAAACCAAGCCAAAGCACCTTAAATCTACAAAATTTAATGTTCCCCAAGTAATCACCACATATCAGGGCTCCTCAGAGGAAAACTGACTTGCCATACGGCCACTCCACGACCCCCCAAGACATCTGATTGAAATTTTGAAATTATTGAAACTAGACGAGATTTCCAATAAGTATGCCTCCGTATATGATATGACCCTTGCAGCCCCTGAAACAAGGGTAGTAAGTTAGGCAATTTTCAAATTTTACACGTAGGTTTTATAGTAGTAAAATAATGAAGAGGGAGGAGTTCTAGCTCTGAACAGAAGGGGGGGAGGAGGATGTACAGCCGTGTTGAAGTTAGTTTGACTCTGTAACGATTTATCAGTAGTACATCGTGAGACGCTTTGACCCGTGTTACTCTACCTTCAAGCCATATGTCTTCTTTCGTCTTGTCTTTTTGTTTAGTTGAAAAGTGAAGTTGTTACACTTAGTTGAAATCAGAGTGACACGAGGTCCTTCATCTGTTTAATTCAAGGGATTAAATTGGGGTCGTGCTCTCTTTAGCAAGGCCGTATCCAGGAGGGGGGGGGGGTTACCCGGTTTGAACCCCCCCCCCGAAATTTTTGACCGAGTCGAAAATTAGTAAAACATAGGTAAAAATCAGTAAAATTAGTCGAAAACTGAGTCAAAAATTAGTAACCCCCCCCCCCCCGAAAAAAAATCCTGGATCCGCCCTTGCTCTTTAGTGCCCTTTTTTCAGTAGGAGCTCTAATACATATTGTTAATACCATCTTGTTTGAAATAAGTGTGATTAGTTTCAAAATAAAGGAGATATGATAAATTTGCTCTAGAGGGGGGGGTCATCCTATATTAAAAAACGATTGATTTTCAATTTAGAATTGTTCTTTCACTATCTTCAATAAAACTCCTAGTCTGTTAGAATTTTGATTTCGTTCGCTAGATACAGTTGGCTATAATTTAATTTACCGCGTTTTATTGAAAGTACTTAGATATTTTTTTTGAGCTGTGAAATATTTCAAAATGTATTAAAATATATATGTATTGAAATATATAGGAAATTATATATCTGTCAACTGAAAACAAAAAAGTGAGGAAAGAGATAAAGTCCAAGAGGTCACGTTTTCCATTGCGCTGAAAAAGTACCCCTCAAGGATAGCCTTGGAATGCGGTGTAATAGGGGAAGAGTGGATGCTGTCTAACACGTATGAAAATAATGGCCAATTAGATGTCCCCTCTAGTTAAGGCTAAATTCCATGGACAGACTGAATAATACGGATCAAGTTTTTCTTCTATTCTATTATTTACAATCGTTCTTTCATTTAGCTTTGTATAAATTACGTTTTTTGAAACTAATATAATGTATTATACGAGCATTCTTTTTTATATTTTCTACTTTTCTTTCTTTTTCTTCCAATGGTTTGTTTTGTTCTCCTTTTTTTCTTTCTTTTTTTACAGCCTGTCTTGAAATGTTAAAAAAAGTTAAAAAATCATCAAAGACATTTCAGGCCTCTAGAAAGAAGGATTAATAGATGCGTACAGTTTCTAGCTTTTTGGGAGTCGTGTGGGTCAAAAACTTTTTCCTAAGAAGGGAAAGGGTAGATCCGATCTTCTTCCCCTGGTTCCAGATACGATTTGATTACTTTGGAATATCTCAAGAGATGTTACCGACAAAGAGATCACGTGTGAAATAGTCTTTAAGACATACTCGTTACGAACAATTTTACTTAGATTGTTCACTAGTATTTCGGAATCCAGGGATCTAAAATAATTTGACTAATGCTCTGAAATTTAGCTTCTTACGTAGTTTGATCCATATTTATCACCGATTTTTTTTTCATTTTTCCGCGTTTTAATGATTGACAATGGAGCAAAATGAAGACTTCTGAAAATGTTGGAGTTCAAAGGAGAATGTCTTCAATCAATCAATTTATTAATACTAAAAAAAAAAACTATTATAATCGTAAAGTTGTGTGGTTATATTGAGTTATGTGGTTTGGTTCACTGCAGTCCCTGCCTGAATAGAAATAACTTGAAATAGTTATTGGTACTTATCGGTTATATAATAAACACTCGAAAAGCGAAGTTTGGTTAAAGCTAATGAAATAAAACAAATCAAACACAAGGTTTTCTTTATACGATGATTTCAAGTTACTTGATTTAAATGGAAAGGTAAAGTCTACAATCAATAGCTATGAAAAGATCGCCAGGTGTGTCTGTTGGTCCGGGGTTGGATGCTCCGGGTAGTCATCGGGGAATCTTGGGTTCAACTCCCTGCAGTGATTTTTTCAAGCAATTATCTTAGATCTATCTGCATCGCTTGAGCGCTTTGCATGTGCTGCAAGGTACTGGTTTGTGATCTTTTTTAGGTTGACTCCTGTTTTAGCTGAGAATTTAAACAACTTCTCAGTCAAGCAGTTAAGGTCGCTGGCCGCTCTCCTAACCTATGAATCAAAATCGTCTCTGGGAAATTATTTTCTCTTATTAGGGCTAACCTTATACAACTGCTATTCATGTAGTTACAAGGAATATTAGCATTTCGTCAAGAAATTCATGGCTCCATAAATGTTGCTATAAATTTTGGCTAAAAGTGGGATGAAAAGTTTTCTCATCTGGTTACTTGCCTTGAAATTAACCTCTGCGCCCACATTCCAATTTTATCCTCCTTCCATTTGGGCTCCTGTGTCCTCCCTCTAAAATCCGAATATTCCCTCTTTTTTTTTCTTTATTTTGTTTAATTAGCCTGTTTTGGCGTTTTGTTTTTCGAACTGGAACTGTTCTCTGCTAGCTTCAAGAAGTGAAGCTAGGTTAATCCTAATGAAATATACCAAAATATGATAAAAACATAATACTTATTAACATAATTATGGAAACCGCAGCAAAGAATTATGGAAAGCAGGCCGCCCAGAACGCATTATATTAAATACCTAACCAAACCACCTCTACATATTAAATATTTAATTAAAACATACCTAGATCATAATTTTCTCACTACGACTAACTAATTATAACCGATTGCAGACAGACAAACCGGTTCTACTTAGATCAAGAACTTGAGTTGGGTCGCTTAATGCATAAGAACCTGTTCACTCCCTGAAATGAATTTCTGCGTTAGTGTCTGTTGGGAACAATTGTTTTTAAAAAAGTTATTGGGTTTCTTTTCAACAAAAATGTTAACTCTTTTTAACGACTATATTTACTTGCTGAACAATGAGTTAATGAATCACTGAGTCAGCTTTTTATGCAGGGATTCATTCAGGGGATTGGAAGGGGGCAGATCAAGAAACGTAAGAAAAAATGTGACTTATTTGTAAAAAAAAAATGAACGATGGAGACAATCGCGAAAACAGCTTTGGCTGCAAGGACCAAAATCCCTTTCACCTGTGAAGGTACACCGATCCTGTCATGACAGCCCCATAGCGAATATGGGTACTCTGGAACAGGGGAAATTAATGACTATATTAAAAAAGATCTTTATTTTAACCCCAAAACCATTTTTATAAAATTATTTCTATAAAAGGGAATGAGTCCAACATTCTTTCAATAGTTCCCTCCGGAAGTTTTTGGTATGCTAATTTTCTACATTCCTATGTAACCATTCCTATGGTTTTAAGGTTTCAACGTAGAACGACAATTTTGGTATCATTCAGTAGCTGAGGTTTAGTTTTATCCATTTAACGAATTACGTTTGTAAAATTTGCCTTAATTTTGTTTCTTTAAATTTGGGATATATTTTGAAAGGTTTTCAGAAGCATGCGAAAATAGAAGAATTTCCTTTATTTTTTTTTTAAGCAAGCTTAGATCATTCTCAACGAAACAGCCTTACTAATAACACAGTTCGTGCTCTGTGAATGAATATATCAGAAACTAATGAATCCAATGAAATAAGTAGGTCTACCTTGTCATTTTCAAACAGTTCGTGGTAACAAACTGTGAGTAAGGAGCGACCCGGCTTAATAGTAACCGAAACTCTAAAAAAAGGGAAATTTGATACCAATAGACACATCAAAAGAATCAGATTTTTATGCTGATTTCAAATGATTAAGTTTCATTAAGTTTAGTTTTACCCATCAAAAGTTACCCTGAGAAAATTTACCTTAATTTCGAAAAAGGAGAAACACCCCCTAAAAGCCATAGAACATTAATGAAAATCACACCATCAGATTCAGCGTATCAGAGAACCATACAGTAGAAGCTTCAGGCTCCTATCTGCAAAAATTTGGAATTTTTTTTCCAGAAGAAAGATCACGGATGCGTTTTTTTTTTTTTTTTTTTTTTTTTTTTTCAGGGGTGATCGTATCGACCCAGTAGTCCTAGAATATCGCAGGAGAGTGGAAATTAAAATTTCTAGTGTTCTTTTGGAGTGACCGAAAATGGAGGGTAACGTGGAGGGTTTACGTGGAGGGTAAAAAAATGGAGGGTAACTAGGCCCCGTCCCACGCTCCTGTTTTTCCCAAAGTCACCGGATCAAAATTTTGAGATAGCCATTTTGTTCAACATGGTCGAAAAATATACTAACTTTGTCTTTGAGGATGACTTAATTCCCCACAGTCCCCGGGGGAAGGGCTGCAAGTTATGAACTTTGCCCAATGTTTGCATATAGTATTGGTTATTGGGAAGTATACAGACGTTTTCACAGGGGATTTTTCTTTTAGGGGGGGGGGATCAGGGGTTACGTGAGAGGATCTTTCCATGGAGGAAGTTATCATGGGGGAAGGGACATTGCTATGAAGGGGCGCCGGATTTCCCAGCACTATTTAAAAGAAGGATCAGAAATTAAATACAAAAAAACAAATTTTCAGCTGAAAAACTTCAACTGAAAACCTTTCGACATCAAAACTTAAAACGAACAGAAACTGTTACGTATATGATGATTTACTCTTTACGCTTAAGCTTAAGCTTATATGATTGCTCTTTACGCTTAAGCTTTTTTTTAGTACTTTCATAAGAGCTATTTATTCTAATTAACAGCCTTTGTGATTAAGGGGTCATTCTTAAAGAATTGGAAAAAAATAATCGAACTTTAGCTTAAAGAGCGAGGTACTGACTTGGGCTTCGAACCCACCTATTGGAAAGTATACAGACGTTTTCAGGGGGATTTTTCTGGTAGTGAGGGGGGTCGGATCGGGGGTTACGTGAGAGGACCTTTCCATGGGGGAAGGGATATTGTTATGAAGGGGGCGCCGGACTTCCCACGATTATTAAAAAAAAACGATCAGAAATCAAATACAAAAAACTAGTTTTCAACTGAAAAACTTTTGAACTGCAAACTTTTCAACATAAAAACTTAAAAAGAACAGAAACTATTACGTATAGGGCCTGTGATCGATTCGCGCTCTAGTCAATACCTCGCTATTTAGGCTAAAAAAAAATTTAGTTCTTTCATAAGAGCTATTTATTCTAATTAACGGCCTTTGTGATTAAGGGGTCATTCTTAAAGAATTGGAAAAAAAATCGAACTTAAGTGTAAAGAGCGAGGTAATGACTAGAGGAGCGAACCCCCCCCCTCTCAATATACGTAATAAAAATATACGAATATAGAAGTTCGTTATGTAAGTTAATTCGTAAGTTACGTATATTTATTACTAATAAAAAACAAGTTTTTTTACTGAAAGTAAGGAGCAACATTAAAACTTAAAACGAACAGAAATTATTCTGTATATGAAAGAGACTGTCCCCTCCTCAACGCCTCGCTCTTTACGCTAAAGTTTTACTCTTTCTCACAAATCTATTTTTTAAACAATAAAAACTATAGCATAAAGAGCGAGGCGTTGTGGAGGGGACAGCCCCTTTCAAATACGGAATAATTTCTGTTCGTTTTAAGTTTTAATGTCGCTCCTTACTTCAGTAAAAAATAAACTTGTTTTTTTATTTAATACATCAGTAAGCTTGTCGCAAAATCGCATTTTCCGCAGGGAACGTGAACCTTGATCCTAAGATGCTTATTATTCTTTTGTTATTTTATTATTTTTTTTATTTCTTTTATATTCCTTTCAAATTTCAGCAGTTTCAATTTACTGTTTCTTATTGTTAATTAAAATTACGTTAAGAATTACAGATTGACAATTAATTTATTGGAGTCCTCCCTATTTAGATTTTACCTCTGTGTTCCCAATTCAGGTGTAGCTGTACTTATCGATCTTGTTTATAGTGTCAGAGATACTCCTCTTTGTGCCTATTGGAGAAAGTTTCCGCATAAAATTTGATACCTCCAAATTCAGGTTCTAACATGCGTATCTTAATTTTTATATTCTTAATTGAATAGGCGCGCAATAATTAGACGCTTAGCTCAACCCATCAGACTATTTTTTTTGTTTTTTGTTTTTAAGGGTCAACCAGGAAAAAGATTAAATTTAAATTTTAAATTCAACAAAACTTTAAATTATTAAAAAGATGAAATTTCAACTTGCAACTTTTTTTTTGGGGGGGGGTTCTTTGGAAGTCTCTGTGAAGATTTTTTTTTGTTTGTCCTCCTTTCGTGTATAGTTGTGGTTTTTTACCTATAGAAGACTGCGGCTAAGTGTCAATGGTCTATATATATTTTTTTTTTTTAAATAATTTTGGATTTCGCTGGAATTTAAAAACCAGCTACCGATTTAACTTAATTTTGCCTTAAACATCCGTGTTTACATTTTTTAGATTTTCATGATGGCGAGAATAATCGCGTCCTCAGTTACTTGATAGCACTGTTAAATCTGGAAAATTATAATTACCAAATGTATGTGGACGTGGTTTCCCCATAGATAGCTGTAGAAAACGTTATGATACTTTTTAAAAGGTCGCCAAAATAGGACGCCTGAATAGGTTTGAATGGAGAATGAGTGAACAAAAAAAACTATTGAGACAGCTTCTTCTGTTCGATCAGTATTAAGTGTTGCCACTTGCTCAAGAAAGAAGCCTCTAGGCTAATCGTCCGAATGTGACAGGATTAGAGAAAAAATCGGTAATTACGCGTTATAGCAACCACACCAAAGAAGTGAAGTTAGGTTAATCCTAATTAAATATACCAAAATATGATGAAAATATAATACCTTATTTTAAAAAAAATATGGTAACTACAACAGAGACTTATGGAAAGCAGACCGCCCAGAACGCGTTGTATTAAAAACCTTACCTACACACATATATATATTACACATTTAATTAAAATATACCTGCATGTAGACACTTAATCTCTATTAGGCTAAGCTATTTATCACCAAGTCGACACAAAAAAACGGCTTCATTACAGTTAAAGACACAAAAGTGGTTGCTATAACACGCAAGTGCCAAAAAATGTCTGAAGATCTCTAACCTCAAGAATGGTTTAAAACGAATATAAAGCTTAGCAGAAATCTATACCTTTAAAGTGATTTCAAATGTAACTTTATTGAATTATGAAACTGAAAAAGCACATACATAAAATAAATTAGGAAAAAACACGTGCATATTGTTATTATGGGCGGACTCATGAAAATGAGTCGAGCCTCATTCCACAGAGACCCATTGTTTCCACAACCGGAAAGAAACACAATTTGTGTGGGGGAGGTGCTAAAGTTTAGTTTCTCAATCCTTACCAGATGATTTTGCCAGTGTCCGGACATTACCTTCCCTGACTATGTCCTAGCTTAACATTCAATTTCTGAAATACCTCCAATTGCTGGTTAATTCCGACAGGACATTCTTCTGTTAGACGCCTTCTTGTTGCTACCGTGGTTTCATATTTTAGCCAAACTTGGTATCAGCTGTTCCTATACGGGAGAGGTGGTTCCAGAAATTTTCAATATCTATAATGGCTTCTGTAACTGTTCGTATTTCAGACCTATTACGCCGTTAAAGATGTTTAGTCAGCATGGGCTTGAACTTTAAAATCACTTCCTTCATGTCTTTTTTTAGATCCCCCCTTTCTTAGCTAATTTTCGCTCCGTCCCTTCATAGCTTCACAGCCGAGTGGTAAATACGCTAGACTTGAAATCCTTTGTTCTGGAGGACAAGGGTTCGAGTCTGGGTGTCGCTGGTTATTTGGTTTGGAACAGGGGTCAGTGGCGTGACTCTCGAAGCTCAGCCAGAGTCGACCCAGCTCCAAATGGGTACCTTGATAAATCTGGGGAAGATAAACAGGATGGGTGTGCGAAAGCGCGGGATGACTGGCCCCCAACTACCGTTGCACCTCCTGGCTCAAGGGCCGTGGAACGTAGATCTCTACCTTTATTTTACTTTCAAAGCTCCATCTCCTTATTGCTACTATCACCAGGTTTTTGTCCAGAGCATGTTGGTGATTCTCTAAGCTGTCACGTCTTTTAGCCTGGAAGATCCTAGCAAATTCCCATAAATAATAACTTTTTTTTTTTTTTTTCATTCAAAACCTGAGGTAAATTGATAATGTCATTTTTCCAGTCCTCAATTTTCTGTGAGTTTGTGAACTATCTTTATAGCATGTTATTTGGTCATTTTGGTGAAGCAGCGCTATCTTCTGCTCCCATCCATTTCTGTCCTTTATGGTAATCCGAAATTGCCTTGTAGGTTTGACCAAATGGGATACTTTTATCCTTGGACATCCCCGCACCTAAGCAGTTATGAGATGCAGGTTTCCACATGACTTTCGATTCTCGCATTTCATATAATGTTGTCTCTGAATACATTGATGCAGCCTGACATCACTTTTGTTGCTTCTTCATCAATAAAATTTTCAATAGGTTTAAGCGCTACGCATAGCTCCATGGACGACGTGGTGATTCCATTATGGTTCATAAATTGAGTCAAATTGACCCAGATCACTACGACCTGTGACAAGATTGGTTAAATGCCTAAGTAAAGAACGATGTTGGTACAATGTATTATATATTTATTTATTTTTTTGGTTTGTTTATGTTTTTTGTTTCTTTTAGACCAGCGCCCTTCGTATCGAAGGAGTTGTCATAGAAACTTCGAAAAGGGCTCATTCGATTGGAAATTGGATGGGCTTGTGCCCTTTTAAGTAGCCCAAAGTTATTACGGCAACTAACACCCCTTCTACGCCCACCATTTCCCCGAACATATCCAGTCAGAATTTTGAGATAGCCATTTTGTTAATTATGTGTTTGAGGAGGACTCTCCCCTCACAGCGCTCAGGGCAAGGGTGATTGGAAAGTGATTGGAGGGCAACTAACCCCCTATCACGCCCACGGTTTCCTCAAAGACATTCAATCAACATTTTGATATAGACATTTTGTTCAACGTAGTTGAAAGCTCTGGAAATTAGGTCTTTGAGGATGACAGGCTCCCCCTCCCACAGCCCTCAGGACAAGGGTTGTAAGTTATGCCCTCTGGACATATAAGGTTGTTATAGAAAGCGTTGTCGTAGAAACTTCAAAAACGGCTCATTTGATTGGAAATTGAAAGGGCCAGTTCCCTTTTAATAGTCAAAAGTGATTGGAGAGCAACTAACCCCTCTCTCACGCCCACCATTTCCCCAAACACATCCAATCAAAATTTTGAGACAGACATTTTGTTAAACGTAGTTGAAAGTTTTGGAAATTATGTCTTTGAGGATGACAAACCCCCCACACCCCTCAGGGTAAGGGTTGTAAGTTATCGCCTGGGGGCATAAAAGGTTTTTTATAGATAGTGTTGTAGTAGAAGCTTCAAAAAGGGTTCAATCGATTTGAAATTAAAAGGGCTAGTGCCCTTTTTAATATCGAAAGTGATTTGAGGCAACTAACCCCCTCTCACGCCCACCATTTTCCAGATTTTGAGATAGCCATTTTGCTCAACGTAGTTAAAAGGTCCGGAAATAGTGTCTTTGAGGATGACAGACCCCCCAAAGCCCCCAGGGCAAAGGTTGAAAGTCTTGCCCTGGGGGCATATGAGGTCTTTATAGAAAGCCTTGCCGTAGAAACTTCAAAAAGGGTTCATTCAATTGGGAATTGACAGGGCTAGTGCCCTTATTAATAGTCGAAAGTAGTCGGAGGGCCAATGCCCGCCACACGCTCATCATTTCCCCAAACACTTTCGGCAACATTTTGATATAGTAATTTTGTTGAACGTAGTTGAAGGGTCTTGAAATTCTGTCTTTGAGAATGACCCCTCCCCCCCCCCCACAGCCCTCGGTGCTAAGGTTATAAGTTATTCCCTGGGGGAATATAAGGTTCTTATAGAAAGCGTTGTCGTAAGCATTCGATTGGAAATTGAGAGGGCTATTGCCTATTTTCGTAGTCGAAAGTCCCCCCCACGCCCATCGTTTTCTCAAACATTTGATATGGCCATTTGGCTGAACGTAGTTGAAAGTTCTGGAAATTATGTCTACGACGATGACAACCCTTTTCCCAGTCGTAAGTTATGCCCTTGGGGTATATAAGGTTTTTATAGAAAGTTTTGTCGTAGAGGCTTCAAAACGGGCTCATTCGATTGTAAATTGAGAGGACTAGTGCCTTTTTTATTAAACGAAAGTTATCAGAGGGCCAATCCCTCCCCCCCCCCACGCCCATCATTTCCCCAAACACTTCCAATCAAAGTTTTGAGATAGCGATTTTGTTCAACGTATTTGAAAGATCTGGAAACTATGTCCTTGAGGATAACAAATCCCTCCCAGCCCTCAGGGCAAGGGTTGTAAGTTATTCCCTGGGGGGCATATAAGGTTTTTATAGAAAGCATGGTCATATAAACTTCGTAGGGGGGCTCATTGGATTTGTAATCAGACGGTCTAGTGCTCTTTTTAAGTTTCAAAGTGATCGGAGGGCAGCTCCCCCCCCCACACACACACGTCGTATTTGTCCCGAAATATATCTAATGTAAATAGCGACGAAGACCACACTGCCTTTCCATCATAAACAATAAGTAGTCCACTGTCTTGTATAAAAATAAAAAAAAATTCCCCGTTGTTTCTACGTATTGTTTATAATGCATCTAATAGAAATTTTGAGATAGCCATTCTATTCAAAATAGTCTAAATATCATATAACAAGGATTTTGGGGTTCAAACAAACCCCAGAGGTTCGGGGCAAGGGTTGTAATAAGTTTTTGAAAAAGGTAAAGAGCTCGATTAAACCAAAAATGAACAAACATGGAATCAAATGATCTACCAAGCATACAACTACCACAAATCATTATCGCTAAATAAATGAAACCCAAAACGAAGAGAAATTAAATTAAATAATAGAGTCAAACTCAAAACGAACAGAAATTAATATGAGTTGGGTTCTAAACCCCTATGATTTTTAAAAGCCAGAATATAATTTGTACTTTACTGAAAAAGTTCTTTGAAATGTTTTTATTTTTGTAAATTTAAGAAATCAAAAATTTTTGAGGAAGATTTTGAGGAATAAATATCAGCATATTTATATTAAACTGACAATGCACATTTATTCCAGTAAATTCATTTCAATTTTTTCCAGTAAAGTACAAATTAAACATTTGTATCTGGGGGGGGAGGGTGGGGTAATAAATCACCTAAACTATTTTGGGATCACCAAGAACAGCAACTCTTGGTACGAATTGCTTATAAACATATTGCAGGATCACGAAGATCTATTTAGCAAAAATCTATTACAGAGAATCCGTAGTCTGAATGATCACCCATATTGAAAAGATTATTTGTATCTTTATAACTCGAAATTATTTAAAAGCTTATAGTTATCATGATTATAGCTTCAATCTGAGTTCAATCGTAATCTGCGAAGGCAATCAGATATTTCGAACACTGAATTGCACACTAGTTTAAACTTGAATTGTGTCAAGACTTATGAAAAAGATTTAAACTCCTGTTTGCGTTTGATGTTTATAATTTTGACCTGAGTCAAGTCACCAGGGCCGGATCTGGGGGGAGCTAGAGGAGGCAAGCGCCCCGGTTGGCACGACCGGGGGTGATAAAACAGGCTTAAATTGTAATATTTTTAGGCAAAAATTGCAATATTTACAGTATTGATGGTGGGGTAGGGGGCTGCAAAGTCTACACTTCCCCCTCCCCCTGAGAAAAACCTAACTCCGGGTCACATCGTTTTCGTCCATCTCAGAGCCACACATCCTGATTAAATTTGTTAATAGCAGCAGTAATAGCCTGAGTCAAGCCCTAACTCCAAAAAATGATTTTGATTATTAGTTTTATGATTGTAACTCGAATGCCGAGTCACATAGCTCTGAATGGCAGTTGTGATATATAGCTTGTGATGTGAACAGAAGAGTTGAATATTAATAATACAAAAATTTGTACCTAAGGCCTTCCACTGATTTAAGGCCTTTTCCACTGACAATTTAGATCATGATAATGATGTTCTATCGACAATGGACAATCCGCATAACCTCCAGCCAATCTTTCTTTGTCCAACTCTACCTAAGCTTTTCAACTTTGTCCCCGGAAATATTGCTGTTCCCGATATATTGCTGATATAATATCATGTTAACCTGCATTAACATACTGTCTATAGATTTAGCTTTGCCTTTATATAAAAATTAAATAAAAAAAACAAGTTTTTTTAACTGAAAGTAAGGAACGACGTTAAAACTTAAAACGAACAGAAATTATTCCGTATATGAAGGGGCTGTCCCCTCCTCAACGCCTCGCTCTTTACGCTAAAGTTTTTTTATTGTTTAAAAAAATAGAGTTGTGAGAAAGTCAAACTTTAGCGTAAAGAGCGAGGCGTTGAGGAGGGGACAGCCCCTTTCATATACGAAATAATTTCTGTTCGTTTTAAGTTTTAACGTCGTTCCTTAATTTCAGTTAAAAAAACTTGTTTTGTTATTTAATTTTTGAACGTTTTTCAATTAATGCAGGTTTTGATTTTGGCTCACCGTACATGAATAATTAAAATAAAATTTGAATATTAATTTGGTTAAATGGCTTTCTCGAAACTTGTTTAATTTTATTTACGAACGTTTTTATTAGTAATAAATATACGTAACTTAGAATTAACTTACGTAACGAACTTCTATATTCATAAATTTTTAACACGTATATTTGAGGGTTCGCCCCCTAGTCAATACCCTGCTCTTTAAACTATGTTCGAATTTTTTCCAGTTCTTTAAAAATGACCTCTTAATCACAATCAGTTGATCAGTTCAAAAACTTGTTGTTTTTTTTTTAATTCCTGATCTTTTTCTTTAATAATGCTGGGAAATCCGGCGCCCCCTTCATAGCAATGTCCCTTCCCCCATGAAAACTTCCTTCATGGAAAGATCCTTCCATATAGCCCCCGACCCTCTCCTTCCCCCACCTACCAGAAAAAATATCCTCTGAAAAAGTCTGTATACTTCCCAATAACCAATACTATATGTTAACATTGAGTAAAGTTCATAACTTTCAGCCCTCCCCCTGGGGACTTTGGGGGATCAAGTCATCCTAAAAGACATTTTTATCATATTTTCGACCATGCTGAACAAAATGGCTATCTCAAAATTTTGATCGGGTGACTTTGGGAAAAAAATAAGCATGGGAGGGGGGCTAGTTACCCCCCATTTTTTTGGTCACTTTAAAATAGAACTAGAACTTCTATATTTGCATTCGAATGAGTCCTACCATGATATTCCAGGATCGCTGGATCAATATGACCACCCCTGGGGAAAAAAAACAAACAAACAAATAAACACGTAGCTGTGATCTTTCTTCTGGCCAAAAATAGAAAATTCCACAATTTTGCAGAAAGGAGTTTGAAAAATCTATAGATTGGTTCTCTGTTATGCCGAATACGATTGCGTAAATTTCATTAAGATTATGTGACTTTTATGGTGTGTTCCTTCATTTTTTCAAAAATCAGCCAAATTTTCTCAGGCGCTTAACTTTTCATGGGTAAGACTAAACTTAATGAAACTTATATATTTGAAATCAGAATTAAAATCTGATTCTTTTGATGTATCTATTGGTATCAAAATCCCGTTTTTTAGAGTTTTGGTTACCATTGAGCCGGGTCGCTCCTTACTTACAGTTCGTTACCACGAACTGTTTGAAAAAACACCAACATTCGTACAAAAAAAAATCACCCGAAAATCCAATGCTGTTCTATCGTCAGGTCGTAGTCTACATTCTGAATTTGCGAATTTTGTATTAAGCAAGATTTAGATTTTGGTTGTTAATTTTGCCGGCTTGTGGGTCTTAAATTGCGGTTCTATGAATTTTGCTGCTCCTCAGTTTGCAATTTGAAAATCCAGATTTTAAAATTTTGTTGCACTGATAATTTTGAATCCAGTTTTGAAAATATGGTTTGTTAAACTCCATCATAATAGTAGTCTTTGTAAAATTATAGCAAATCGGGATAATTTCTCACCTGTTTTTATTTACATAAATCGATACCTTTTCTAGATATTTGTTTCTTCGTTTTCCTTCTCAATGGGAAAAATGTTAGAGACAAGTTAGTGATTGATTGAGGAGGGAATGACGCCCGAAAGGACAAAATACGAGCAGATAGATTTTCATGTATTTTTTTTTTACTGTGATGATCAGATCAGAGATCTTTCACCGACTACTTGTTGCTCGGAGACTTGTATTTAAAAATAAAAAATTGTCCCCTCCTGGATTATATAACGAAGATAAATGCAAACTATTGAAGAGAAAGGATTCAAACATAATCCTGGTTTTAAAATCAATGAGATTGTTGTTGGAAACGCGGATCTGTTCAGGATAGATGGTTAGTTCCCAGTGTATTATGAACGAAGCGTATCATAGTCAGGACTGTCGAAAAAAAGCCAAGATCTGTGAATGATTGAGATTTGAGAAAGCCAAGATTCTAACGACCGAATTATATTTCAAAGACGGAAAATTAAAATAGTAAGAAATTGGTTTTGGAAAGCTTGTGTTAACACTTTTGTTACCAAAGTTTGCCTTCTAATGCTTTGTAGTTTTGGCCAGATTCATCTTATAAATTGGAAAACTGTAGTCACAAGCATCCATTCGTTATACTTTCTAAAATTTCCTTTTAAATCTTTATTCTGCTTGGTGAATCACAGATTATATGCTTGAAAGTTGAACGTAGTTCAACTCTAGAAATTATGACTGGATACATAATTGGCGCTGTAGTCATGCGTAATTTTGATTCTATCCACAAATGTGACTATAATGCGGCCAGGGCATTATGGTTGTCCGATTAAGATGTAATTCAATAATTGTTTGAGTCTTCAAATGGTAGACTATTTTAGACTTCCTTCTCGGAAAGAAATATTCCCCTTTTTTTACCTGTTGGTATATATCTCTTGTATGGGGCATTTTTTTTTCTTCTTTTTTGCTAACAGGGAAGATAACATATCTGCCCATTAATTAGGAACCCCTAGTGTCAATTGGAGAGAGTATAATACTTATGAGACCCTATTTCTAATTACCAAAGTGCTTATGGTTGTCATTTTGTTTGATTGAGTTCAACCGATGATAACTAGTCAATCAAGACATATTAACTTATTATACAGGCCTACTCTAATTGTCTGCTACACTCACGCAATCACTATTCTGAAAACAGTCACGTGGTGCTGCAAAGGTTATTGAAGCGAGTTTGTCTCTAGAACTAGAGTGCTTCTACAATAAGATTGAGGTGGTTTTCGGATACTTACAAAAGAGCATAGGTGTTTCTTTTTTGTTCCTGAAGGCAAGCGAGTTTTTCTCATTATAGATATTGCATACAGGCTGTAGATTTCAACAAAAGGTGACAAATTTATGTGTAGTTTGGTAAGTACATCCTGCTTCTACTCCCGGCTCGGGTATCGAATTGAAAACTTTTTTTTTTTTGGGGGGGGGGGGGGGGTAAAGAGAAAAAGTATTTTTCGTTTTGTGTAAGGGGAAATTTTTTCTTCGGTCCCTACAAAAGAGAACACACAACAGTTTTTTTCTTTCTTTATGCTAGTTGTGCTGCAAGTCCTGCTAGTTTTATGTATAAACCTTTTTTTTTTTTTTTTTTTTTAGTTTGTAAATATAACGTCCCTTTGTTATGTGTACGTTCATTGAGTGAATGCTCTTTTGTGTTAAATCCTCTCCTGTAGGATGAATATTGCAAGTCAACTATCATCGTATTTTTTCGAAGGAGGGAGGGATTTTGTCAAACATCATAAGATAGAGAACTAAACAGAAATGACGGAGACGTATAGACAAATCATAGGGGGCTAGGACCTGAATCTTATTATATGCAATAATATTGCAAGCAAAAGGCGAGGCTCAGTTATAATTGTAGCTTCTTGCTGGAAAGGAAGAAGTTGAGATCTCTGAAATGCTATATGGTTGATTAATGTTTCTTTTCTATTTTCTCTCTATCACGTTACATTGTGGCTTTGAATTTGGCATAAATCAAATTTGCATAATTTTTTATTCTACCATCTCTTTGGCATTTTTGAATTCTCTTGCGTAGCTTTTTTTAATTTTCGTTTGGTAAAACCCTATTATTATTGAATAAACTACAATCATGTCTATTATCTTTGGTTAGGAACCAGGTTATAAATTCTAGGGGTCACCATCATGAGTATCGTAGTAATGGTTTGTGGTTCACTATACAGATCCGAGTGGTTAGTGCTCCAGACTGAAAATCCTAAAATCAGGGGTTTGAGTCCTGTTGTCGATGGTTATTTTGTTTATAACGGGGGTAAATGGCGTGACTCAGTAAGCTCAGTCAGAGTCGACCCAGCTCTAAATGCGTACCTGGAGAAATCAGGGGGAAGAACACAGGAAGGGTCGGATGATTAGCCCCCAACTGCGCATTGCGCTCCCGGCAGAAAGCATCGAATCTGGAGATCGGTACCTGCACAACGCAGACAAAAACGTAGGTAAAGAGTAATAATTACTCTGCATGCTGATTGAAATTGTTTTGGTTTTGCAGCGGTTTACCTAAGTTCTAAGCAGACTTATCAACAACTAAATGAACATGCGAAATATCGGGTTTTTAATGAAATAGCTTGTTCAGAGCGGTGTGAACTTGGTTATAGTTGTGTTGCCCCACATCGTTGATAAATTTATTAAAGTACCATGGACAGTGAAAAATAACTTGCAAATGTTTGAATTGGTTAGTTTAAATTTACACAACCATATATGTATCTTAAAAAACTAGGAACAATTGGGGATTCGATTTTTAATTTAAAAACCCTCCATATTATGTTGTGCAGTTTTTTTAGTAGTGGACGCCAAGCTAAAAAAAAAAGAAAAGAAAGAAACGATTTTTTACGATTTGTATTTTGGTTGTCTAAAAACTATGAAGTTTTTAGGACAGAATCCCATTTCCCTCAGTGTTGGCAGATAAGCAGAACTAACTTCTTAATATGGGCAACGCTTTTTGTCTATAAAAATTCAAACATTAACAATCCGTTAAATCTAAAAGGAAACTGCTGATTTTTTACCCACGTTTCTTTTGTCTAATTTGGTACCAGCTTCTATCAAAAGGTACGTCGCTGTACATGGTGATATTTTCCTAATTTTTTCAAACATATATGATTGCATAAGTTTCCGCTTAACCAATTGATAAAAATAATATTTTCACTGTCCTTTGTGCCTTAACGCCTTTGAAGAATGTTTTATTGGTTACTAGACAATATCTATTTTCTACTTCGATTCGAGACATCTTGAGGCCGAGAGGCAAGCCCCCTCTCTGGAGCTAATCCTATCTTTCTCTTTTCATAGAAGCTTTGAACTGAGCTTATTACTTCCAGGTTCTTAGTTGCTAATCAATGAGCATTTTAAGCTCGCTCTGCCGCAAGTATCTCCAGCTCCCTTCCCCTTGGATCAGTTTTCATTTGAAGCAGACACTCAAGGGAAGAGGCAATAACGAAATGCCTCTCGTTAATCGATATCTTATATGGAATATTGAAGAAAAGTATGATTGATGACCTTGAATTGTTCTAGATTCTAGGTGCTTATGCACGAGAGAGAAGGCTGAGGGGGGAAGGCGTCATAACATCGACAAAAAAAAATCCGTCAGAACCACTAACGGTCATAATATCTAAAATTTAAAACTTTAGATTTTTGGGGTTTAGGAGGGAAAAGATACCTAGGTTATGTTATGTTACGTATTTGATATATGCTATGCTTTACCCCCTACCCCCTGATGTGTAAATATATAGCCGAAATTTGTTTCTTAAACTATTATATACTTATTACTATTATATAAACTTATAAATTTTTTGTCGATGTTATGACGGTTAGTGGTTCTGACGGTTAGATGTTATGACGTTTAGTGCTTGTGACGGTTAGTCGAAATGGTAGCACCCCGGCTGAGGGCTGAAGCTTCCCCCAGGGGGTTTAAAGTATAAAAATATTTAAAGTTTATAAATTGATTTAAAATTATAAAAAAACTGTATATTGAGCTTCTCAATTATGGAGGAAGTAATGCAGTGTGGTTTCACATTCGTTCCTAAAAATCACGGGGTCCATACGAGTAAAGGTACTTCAGGCCGGAAAACTTTCTGATATACGCCAAGTGGACGCGTTCTTGATCGCAAGGGGTAGACTGGTTTCATGTACTATAGTTGTCGGCAGGAGTGTCACGTGGGCGGGGGAGGGGGACGTTCTTCCGCCAACGTTCCTAGCCAGTCGGATAAAAATCCGAGTCGATAAAATAGTGGCGACAAGCGCTACTATTTTACTGGCTTGAATTTTTTTATTAGGGCAAATGGGCTAATGAAAATACATTACGAAAAATCATTGAATGAAGTTCAGTCTCAGTCGATAAAAAACAAAAACGGAGTAGTTTTATTAGTAATAAAACCCAAATCAGTCGGTATGACCAGCAAGTCAATGAAATTTATTGCCCCTTCCGCTCCCCGTAAAAAAACTTTTTACTGGTGACGCCTCTGGTCAGTACCAGACCAAGTCAATAGGAAGTAACTGCTCGCATTTCTTAGTCTCAGCCTATTATCACTGTGCACTTCCATTATAGGGTAACGCTTCTGCAGTTGCCACTAATTTCATGCTTCAAATTATTTTCTTTGACTTTTGTCTCGCCCTGCTACGATAGCTCAACCCCCCAAAACACGAAAAAAGAATTGAAATAAATAAAGGTGTAAAAATAAATACTCTCAACTTTGCATGTTGGGGGAATGTTCCGTGGGGTGATTATATATGGGGAGAATTTGCATGGGGGGCCTTTTTTTGGGGGGAGGGGGTGCGCCTAGCACCTGTAAATTAATGCTAGAAAGACTAAGTCACTTAAACTAGGAATAGTGAAGATGAAGAGGCGATGCTGGGTAACGTGAACATTGATCAAGGGGACAGCTTCATCCACCTGGGTTGTGTTATTAGTAAACATGGTGGATGCAAAGATGTAAAGAGTAGAATGGCCAAGGCACAGAGTGTTTTTTTTTTCAGTCATTGATAATTCTTTAGTTATTAGTAAATTTAATTGTGAATATTCATCCCACTTGCTGATAAAATTGCGCAGGCATATTTTGTAACAGTTAAAAAACTTTTCAAAACCTTTAGCCATAAGACCAAAATACTTATTCTAATTTCCCTCCTGACGCGTAAAACTAAGGATCGATACTAATGACGTTTTTAATACTTCAGTCCTAAACTATTTCTAGCTATAGGCACTTGTTATATGTAGCTAAGTAATTTGGCAACCGATCCCATCTAATTTGTACTATATAAACATTCACATTACTTGCGATACGAAATGGTCAAGCCATACGTAGCAGGACCCCAGAAACGAATTAATCTCGCGCGACAGGGGGAGGGGTACAGTGGCGTAAACACATTTTATCGACTTTTTTTAAGTTTTATTTTCAGAAACATTAGCCATCGCAAGGTCTAGCTCTAGAGCCAAGTACCGAAGTTCCATCTATTTTTGATTATTATTATACTATTTTTATTTATTTTTGTTTGTGGGTGGGGGGGGGTATATATAGAAAAAATGTATACACGCATTTAAGCATATTGTGACATTGTTATATTTGAACTAGTTTGAACTAGCCAACCAGATAAAGATTAATATCTGATGATTATAGCCTACGGATTGGTCATTTTTGCTATATCTTGGCGTTTACTATATCTTTTGGCGAATAGGCCTATAACGATTTCATAAACGGAAACTTAATATTTTATGTAATTTTTCACATTTCGGAGGGAGTAGGGTTCTAGTCTAGAGCCTTCTTGGGTGTGACCATGAAACCGCAGGAATTTTAAGAGGGTGGACGTACTGGTCCTCTGGTAGGATCTGTCGTTTCAGAAGGTGCCTTTTTTAAAGCGCAACTGCATATATTCTAGGGTTTTTGCAACTTTCTCACAGTGGAAAGCTCCTTCAATGCTTCTTATGGGCAGATCCCCCCCCCTTCCGCTATTTTTGACTTGTAAATGAATGCTAATCGATTTTTGCACAGCTTTGATAATGGCGATAATTCATTTTTAATTAGGTCGGCCTGTATTTTATCTTTCTATGTTTGATACAATAAGTACATAGTAAATATGCACTGATAGTAATGTTTGTATTTCGATAGTATTTCGTTGAAGCGGTTTTTGATAACGAGAACTAAACTACTTGGCATATTTTCAAATAGGCTGAACTATAGACTACCAATGAACCAAAACGAATTGTAAAAAAATTTAACAAAATGGCGAAATTTCTAACCACTACCTTTTTTTACATTGTAAAAAAATTTTGTCTTAAAAAAACAAAAAAAAATGTCTCAGTTTATTACTTCAGTTGCGCTGCACCAAGGCCCTTTTGCAAAAGGTTGTAAGTTTTTTTTTTTTTTGCCAAACTAATTTAGCGTGTCGAAAAAAGTCAACACTGTACATCCTTATTTCAGATTTAACACAACATTTCGAATTCCAAGCAGAACTCTATTTTCTTAGCAGTTGTGCAGTGTGTTCATTTTGAAATAAACAAGCAAATCTTTTTAATAAAATTGTAAAAAAAGGTTTTCTGTTTTTATTCTTTTGAAAAATCGAAGCAACACTACCTCAAAGTTTCAGCTGGGTCCTTTTAAGTCTTTAATTTTACCCTTAGCCCTACTTGAGAGGATTCGGATGTGCCCTTTTGGCTGCCTGGATTCTCGTAGTGTCATTTTTTTAATTTATTATTCCTCCAAAAATTCCCTGAAAGTTTAAACTTATGCCCTGTTACGTTACTAAGATATTGCAGGTACGTCTTTTTTATAACCTGGACGCATATGATGTCTTTATTTAGTTAAACACGCCCCTTAACATTCCCTGAAAGTGTCAGCTGAATGTCCTTATCCGTTCCTGTGATGTTGCAGATACTCCCTTTTGACAATCTGAATAGTGTGTTTTGATTTAGTTAAACATCCTCGCGAACCATTCCCTGAAAGTTTTAGCTGAATAATCTTAGAAGTTCCTGAGATATTGCAGATATCCCTTTTGATAACCTCGGTTTTTATTCTGTCTCTGGGTTTGGTTTTACTTCCCCTAATCATCTAAGCAATAATAAAAAAAAAAGTCAAAGCAACATCAATTCTGGCTCTGTGAATGGACAGATCTGAGATCAATGAATCCAAAGAAAGGATCTTGTCCTTTTTGCGCAAGTTACAAATGCAGACCTGTCGCAAAATTGCTTGTGCCATAATACCTTAAGTTATATGGAAATTTTCCGTTTGATGAACGTGATGACAGCTCGAGACTAAAAGACTGCTCTAAAGTAAATCTAGAAAGTTTTTTTTTTATTTATAGATTATAGCGACATATTACAAATATTTAACTATGTTAATTCGTATTGTGAAAGTATAAAACCAATACACAGTATTTAACCTGTATGTTTCACCAATTTGCCAGCTGCAGTCCACATTATACACGTTTTGTGTGCGCCTCATATTTGATTTTTTACTTCAATGTAAAAATTTTAGGCTAGGGTTTGCTGTGTCAACCAGCTTAGAAATCCTTCTTACACAAACTGTTTTGAAAATTGGAAGTCATTTGTGAACATTTTGAGGTGATTAGTTTGTTTTATTTTGCATGGCTCAAATTGCTGTTACAAGCTGTATTTGTCAAATTTAAATTTTACTTTTTTTTTCTGTCAGTGACCTTGAAAATCGAGCTCTGTATTTCGCTACAAATAAGAAGTTATCCTTTAATATTGAATATTGGCGAGCTTAATAAGTGGGAACCCACTTAAGGATGTACGGTTTAAGCGGTGAATGACAGATGGAAAACACGTTATTTAAAATCCATGCAAAACATGTCGTTTTGTCTTCTGTTATTTGGAAAAACATTTGCAAGAAGTCGACATCAATTCGTTTTTCACTTTTAGTCGGCTAATTAACTTTTGGCTACCTTCCAAAAGTAATTTGCAAAAAAAAGCGTGGTTTATGAAAACAAAATGCGCACTTTTTTTCGCAGGAGGTGTAACTCTGATGTCAACGCCACTGTTAGATTTTGCAAAGGTCAGTTTCTAGGTCGCTTAATCCAAAAGTTATTTGTTGCTAGGAGATAAATTCACTTGTAATTTTGCTTGCTAAAAGAAAAAAAAAGGTTTTACATTATTAATACAAATAATGTGGATGGAATTTCTTCAAATAAAAATAGATGGAGGCATTGATGTTCGAATATGATGAGTTTTTTGCGACTTGACCTTTTACCGAACTTTTCTGAAAACCAAGCTCTTGAGTTTTTTTTAAGAGAGTTAAAATCGTGTCGTTCTCCAGGCCACTAAAGAGTTTTCTGTTTCTATTCCTAATTTGTTACGTCGGTTTTGTGTTTTCAGTAAAGGGCTAGTTTTTCAGAATTCTACAAGGAAATATCACGAGCCAGTTGGTTGGAAACAGTCTTTCAAAAATATGTTGCATAAACCGCAAAGCAGTAATTTTTGTTCGTTTTAAGTTTCAACCTCACTCTTACTTTCATCAGATTAACTTTGCTTAATTTAATTTCTTTCTTAGAGCTATATAGTATCTTAAAACCTATCTTAGATCCTATCTTAGAACTAGGTTATCAAGCATAGTAAATACATTTTAACTCCTATATCGTAAAAAAAGAGGAACACGAGAATTTTAAAATCAGAGCCGAATTTGATGTTCAAAAGGGTTTATTCTTGCTCAGCTACCCCAATCAAGAAGGACTATCTGCTGATTGTAGGTGTTTTGCGATGTTGTAAATTCGTGTGGTTACCGCCTTAAGTCGAAGGGTTTTCTTACCGTGAGAACATTCTAATTACCTAGGATGGTGTTAAAAAGAACATTTAGATACATCGTGCGGTCGGATTAAGTACACGAGGAGACATCCCGCACTGATTGAATAACATCTTTGTAAGATGCTGCACCTCCATTTGGACGGGTCTCCTCAAGGATATCCCGAAAAAAAAACATCTGCTGACCCCTTCAAAAGGAAATTCAACAAAAGCACCTCTAAGGAGAAAACCTAGGTAAATGGTTGATTGGTAGTAAATCGGGCGCTAAGTTTTCAGCGGACTTGTGCCATGAAATCTGTTATAGAGAAATAGAAATTGGATTTTGTCATTTTTGGAATTCCTTTGCACCATTACATTTTGATTATTACTTGAAAAATACTAGGTATTAGATCCACGGTACTTTTATCTTATAGCCAGCACATTCAAGATCTTGTATCGCGAATATGAGACAATAACCGGTTTTCATGGTCTTTATACCAGACAATATTAGCTTCAGCTCGGTGGGAAACTACATTGTAGCTATATTTAATTAAATATTTAGTTGGTATTTTGGTTGGGTTAGATTACGTATTTCATATAATGCGGTCTAGGCAGCCCCCCGCCCTTCCGTAATTCACCCCATACGCGCGGCTGCCCAGACGCCTTCCTACTAGGATTGATCTGTCTCGTCGTTTTGCTTCAGGTCCCGCTGGTAGGTGTGACAAATCCTATTTCTCAGTCTTTCTCGTCTCTCCCGGTTCCCTCTTGCTTCCACTTCATTACCATTTTGGGTAGTATACTCTTCTTCAGGTTCCTTCTGACTTCCACTCTAGTACTGTTTTGGGTAGGCAATCTTCCGCCATATTAGGGCCGTTTTTTAGCACCAAGATCTTACATCTAATATCTTGCCTCTTTCTGCAAAGGTTATCGTTTTTTCAACTCGTCTTTGTTCTAAGATCTTTCAACTCAACTGAGATTAGCAAGAAGTGTGAAGGACGCCATATTTCCGCCATTTAGAACAATGACGAGAGAACTTTGAGGATATACTCATCGTTGTTCTCAGACCGCTGATCAGAGCAGAATGATGGAAGACGTTTGCATAAAAACAACAAAAGATGTAAGATCTTAGTTCAATGATTTCACTTTCAAGCGTTTTCTTACAACAGATGTAATATATTAGCACTTTGATGAGTTAAAAAACGGCCCTATTGATAACATGCCCTAAGTAGTGCCATCTTCGTCGGCGTATGGCATCTGTTACCAGGATTGGCAAGGTATATAACTGGCTATATATGGTAACTTGGTCTCTTAAATTAATATTTAATATAAAGCAGATACATTTGCTCACGGTACTATATATATATATATATATATATATATATATATATATATATATATATATATATATATATATATATATATAAATGTAAACTATAGGATATTTTTATCTAACAGATAAAACAAATTGTGGCCAAATAATAACTTTGAAAGCCTGATGGACAGAAAATAGCCCAATCGGAGATCAATACGTTACTGACGGAACTTCTTTTGGGGGATTCAAAGCAGGCATATACCCATGTCAAAGACCAATGTAAAATATTAAATCTAAGATATCTTGCTTGTGACAAGGTCCTCCAGGACTTCAACTATTCTAAAGGTTTGAACACCCCATTAGGAGGGGAAATTTTCCGATCTCCCAGCGGAAAATTCGATACAAGAAACTTACATTAACTGTTTCTGAAAAAGACATCATTTTACTTTTCGACAAAGGATTAACCAAAGGCTTTACTAAAAACTGAGACTGATTTTGAGCCTCGCTAGTAATTAGTAGAAACTAATGAAAGTCTCTCAAAGCTGGCGTTACCTTGACAGGAAATGCTCGTTAAGGGCCTCCATATCGATTGAATAACTGTCAAGACCCTTTTCCTCTCAAGTGTGCACAGCGTAAATTTTTTTTAAATTGACATGGCTTAAATAGATGCATTTTTTTTAGAAAGGTGGCGAAATCACTTCACTTCTCGAGTGTGTTTTATATAATAGACAAGTGCCATATATATATATATATATATATATATATATATATATATATATATATATATATATATATATATATATATATATATATATATATATATATATATATATATATATATATATGTACAAAACACTTGCTTGACTCAATTTTATGCTGTCATAACCCTGTTCCCTAAAAATAATGGCTCATAACAAGAAACGATGTAATTTTTCCTATTGGTTACTAAAAAAAAAAATTTAAGCAAGTTTTTTAAACCCTTTTTTGAGCAAAGCCCACCCAAATGCCGTATCCAGGTATTTTTGTTTGGGGGGGGGGGGGTAAATAAAAGTTTGTGATGATCAAGGTTTCAGTTTGCAAAAATTTGTTTACATGTATTTTTGTTACTTTTGTAATAGTTGGGCAAAAATTTCGATGGGGTACAAACTGACCCCCCCCCCCTGGATACGGCCGTGGTTCAACCTAAAACTATGTTTGGAAGTTTCGCTACTTTTACCGTTTGACTGGTAGTTTGGAATCAAAGTTAGCTATGAATGATTTTTGTTCAGTTCTTCCCGCATTTTTCTAAGACATCAGATTTTGTTGCAAAATATGCTATCTGCCTTGTCAAGAGTGATAGTAAATTTAACTGGCATGGGATAAAGAATACTTGTCTTCTTGTTAAGTTTTACGTTTGAACAATACGCACTCATGAATACCGAAGAGTTTGACAGGAGGAAAACTCAAAACAACATTTTTGAAGTCGGTGAACTTGAAAGAGCTAGAGTTTTTCTTTAATTTGTAAAAAGAGAGGTTGGATCAAATCCGAGCCTTATATTTAGTATTGCATTTCAGTTGGTTTAATCATGCTTTTTTGAACTTGTAAATTAATTTCCTTGATAAACAGAATAAGATATAGTCAAACAGTTCGTGGTAACGAACTGTAAGTAAGGAGTTTGGCAAAAAGTATTCAAATTCATTAAAGTAACAGGAAGCATCGTTAATGGTTGTTTTTTCTTCTCAGGAAGCAACTCCACATTTTTGTAGAAAGAAGGTTGAAGGCCCTCTTCAGCAGGACTCTTTGATATGCTGGATCTGATGGTGTGATTTTCATTAAGATCCCTTGACTTTTGGAGGTGTTTTCCCCCATTTTAAAAAATTGGGCTATTTTTTTCTTTTTCGTAGCTTTGAATTGGTATCATTAAACTTTATGAATTTTATATGTTTTTTAAATCAGCAGTAAAAGCCAATACTTTTGATGTATTGATTATTATCAAAATTCATTTTTTTAGAGTTTCGGTTACTATTGGGCCGAGTCCTTTTTTACTTAGAGTTCTTTTACCACGAACTCATTGATTTTAGCTTCTCAGAAAGTATTTAGTTATTAAGGATAGGGGCGAATCTCCAGCATTTTATTGGAGGGGCAAGAAAGGTCCGTATCCGGATAGTCAAGGGGCAGGGGTTATATGATGATTTTTTTCCACATTATAGCCCCCCTCTCTCTCCAAACGACGTCACTGATTAAGCAGGAAGACTCGAGACGACATTTTAGGAGTCGGCAAACTTGAAAGTTTTGAGGTTTTTTTTACTGTGTAAAAAGAGAGGTTAGATCGAATTAGGCCTTATATCTGGCATTGCATATAACTTGATTTAGTTGTCATTGTTTTCTAATTGCGAATTCGTTTGAATTGATAAACACAGTTATGTTTAGTTTTGTAGAATCCAACATAAAAGGAATGGCCAGAAGTATAATTTTTAGTTACTCAGAAAGCAATAGGTATTATTAAGCAGGAAGACAGTATTTTAAAAGACAGCGAAATTGAAAGAGCGTTTTGGTTTAATTCGTAAAAAGAGAGCTTCGACCAAATCCTAGCCTTAGATCTTGGAGTGTTATTAAATAAAAAAACAAGTTTTTTAAACTGAAAGTAAGGAGCGACATTAAAACTTAAAGTGAACAGAAATTATTCCGTATATGAAAGGGGCTGTCCCCTCCTCAACGCTTCGCTCTTTACGCTAAAGTTTTTTATTGTTTTAAAAAATAAATTTGTGAGACAGAGTCAAACTTTAGCGTAAAGAGCGAGGTGTTGAGGAGGGGAAAGCCCCTTTCATATATGGAATAACTTCTGTTCGTTTTAAGTTTTAATGTCGCTCCTGACTCTCAGTTTAAAAAACTTCTTGTTTTATTTAATTTCTGATCGTTTTTTCGTTAATGCAGCTTTTATTTTGGCTCACTGTCATTGAATAAGTAAACAAAATTTGCATAAAAATTTTAATTTTCTTTTGCTAAATGGATGTTTCTAAATTTGGTTATGACGTAATTTACAAATTAAATTACGTAACGAACTTCTATATTAGTATATTTGTATTCTGGCAAAAAATACAAAGATGAAGATTTTTGCAGATATGAGCTTGAAACATATGTAATAGGGTTTTCTGATACGATGAATCTGACGGTGTGATTTTCATTAAAATTCTTTCACTTGTAGGGGATGTTTCCCCCCTCTTTAAAAAATCGGGTAAATTTTCGCAGGCTCGTAGCCTTTGATGAGAAATACTAAACTTAATAAAATTGATATATTTAGAATCAGCATTATAAACACATTCTTTTGATACATTTTATTGACATCAAAATTCCGTTTATAAAAGTTTCGATTACTATTGAGCCGTATCGCTTGTTTTTTATTGTTTTTTTTTATTACGTATATGTTATTACGTATATGAGGGGGTTCTCCCCTTAGTCAATACCACGCTCTTTACGTTAAAAGTAAAAAAAAAATTGATTCACAAACCCCTGAATCACAAAGGCTTTTTATTTAGAATAGATAGCTCTTTTGAAAGCACAAAAAAAAACTGTAGCGTAAAGAGCGAGGCATTGACTTGGGGGAGAACCCCCTCACATACGTTATAATTTCTTTTCGTTTTAAGTTCTAATGTTGCTTCTTACTTTCAGTTGAAAAAACTTGTTTTTTTTTTATTTAATTTCTGATCGTTTTTTAAATAATGCTTGGAAATCCGGCGCCCCCTTCATAGAAATGTCCCTTACCCCAAATAAACATCCTCCACGGAAAGATTCTCCAGAGTAACCCCCTCCTCTATCCCCCCCCCCTCCAGAAAAAAATCCTTCCTGAAAATGTCTGTATACTTCCCAATAACCAATAAATAATGCTGGCAAGTCCGGTGCCCCCTTCATGGCAATTTCCCTTCTCCCATGAAAACTTACTTCATGGAAAGATCCTCCAACATAACCCCCGACCCACCCACCCCCCCCCCCCCCCACTACCAGAAAAAACCCTCCTGAAAACTTCTGTATACTTCCCAATAACCAATACTATATGTTAACATTGGGTAAAGTTCATAACTTTTAGCCCTCCCCCTGGGGACTTTGGGGAATTAAGTCATCCTAAAAGACATATTTATCATATTTTCGACCATGCTGAACAAAATGGCTATCTCAAAATTTTGATCGGGTGACTTGGGGAAAAAAATAAGCGTGGGGGGGGCCTAGTTGCCGTCCATTTTTTTGGTCACTTAAAAAGGTCACTAGAACTTTTAATTTCCGTTCCAATGAGTCTTCCCACGATATTCTAGGCCCACTGGGTCGATACGATCACCCCTGAAGAAAAAAAAAAAAAAAAAAAAAACACGCATCCGTGATCTTTCTTATGGCAAAATGCAAAATTCCATATTTTTGTAGATAGGAGCTTGAAACCTCTACAGTAGGGTTCTCTGATACGCTGAACCTGATGGTGTGATTTTCAATAAGGCTCTATTACTTTTACGGGGTGTTTCCCCCTTTTTTCGAAAATCAGCCAAATTTTCTCAGGCGTGTAGCTTTTGATGGGTAGCACTAAACTTGATGAAAGTTATATATTTGAAATCAGCATTGAAATCTTATTCTATTGATGTATCTATTGGTATCAAAAACCAGTTTTCTAGAGTTTCGGTTACCATTGAGCCGGGTCGCTCCTTACTTACAGTTCGTTACCACGAACTGTTTGATTGTAAATGTTAAATATCAAATGTAAACCGAAGAGGTAACGCAGAGGGAAGCGGAGGGAAAAAAATATTGTTTCAAATTAGAATGTTAAATTTCGGTTTGGCATTTTTGACAAATTTTGTAGTCTTTACTTAAAAAAGAAAAAAAAATTCGCGCTGACCAATGGTCTTCTTTGCGCAGATACCGATCTCCTGATTCACTGCCTTCGGCCGGAAGTGCTATGTGTGGCTGGGGACAAATCAACCGACGTTTCTCGTATTTTCCCCTCAGATTTCTCCTGGTATCCATTTGGAGCTGGGTCGACTCTGGCTGAGGTTACTGAGTCACACCATTGACCCCCTTTACAAACCAAATAACCAGCGACACCAGGACTTAAACCCCCTGTTCTCTGGATCTCAAGTCCAGTTCGCTTACCACTCAGCTAGGACGGCACCATATTTTGTAGTCTACTTGGAATTTTTCTGATCTAGTTTTGGAAAATTAGAAAAAAGTGGATTCATTGTCATCCTGCTCAAAACAATGCTTTATATTATACCTGAATATGTTGTTTTTTTTGTGGCCGATCTTCGAAAAAGTCGATAGCCAAATTAGAATTTTGCCATTTCTAAATAGTTTGATCCGCATTTCGGGGAAGGGTAGAGGAACCCCACAAGGTTAGCTCCTTCGAACCCATCCCCAGGAACTATAGAAAAATAATGACTACAAAATGAACTGATCGTATTTTGACCCCCTTCTTTCCTTGATAAATATTTTGATCCCTTGCCGCAAGGCTCGAAACCCCGTGAACCCACGTAATTCATAGAATGGACTAGTTAGTGCGTGCGAAGAAAAATAGACTTTATTGTGAATTCTTGTATTTCGCTCTTCTCGTCCTGTGATTTGTTGCATGTTGAAAGTCATGCAGTTGTATTGCATAGATTTCTGGCAATGGCGACTTGAAGTCTGCTTTTTGGCTGTTTTTTCTCCACAGGGAGAATCACGTGTTATATGTTTTTGAATGAAAGATGGACATGGGTCTGTTGTTACAATAATAAAAATGAAAAATGGCAATGTTGCGCAACTCGACTCATTATGCTATGTAGTTTAACGAGAGGTTATTAACCTCTTATAAGGGTATTCTATACCCCCTAGTTGTTTGAGATGTTTCAAAATCTTATTCTACATTCGAGTTGGGAAAAAGAAAGTTGGCAATGAATAGAACAGGTCAAAATGATGGTAGCCTTTGAGGGGGCGTTCATTTCCTGCCACCTGGTGTACGTCTCGGAACGCCACATGTGTCGCACTGTTTCACCACGCTTGGTAACTGGGTCACACTTGGCACAGTCGCAAAACGCTTGGCACAGTTCCGCCAAGCTTGGCATGGACCGTCTGGTGTACATGATTTTTGAGAGATGGCCTTCCCCTGTTACCTGTTCTACCTTATCCTTTTGTGGGGAATGTTTTTATTGGTATTGAAAAATTGAAGTTTTTATATTGCTATCTAATTCTTTCTTACTCTCATTATTTGTGCACTTTGGATTAAATCATCTGTGTTAGTCATTTTGTGCCGCAGAATTTCTTATGATGATAATATAATGTTTTTCTCTCTGTGGTATACTTTGGGAACGTAAGTAAATATAATTAATCGTTATGCAAATTTATGTAGAATGAGGCTAATTGGGGTAAAAAATGGTACCATAAAGAATTACGACCATGTTTCGTGGAGCCATTTTGATTCTTGTATTCCAAAATGTAAGTACGGTGTTTAGTGCAAGTACCTACGTATAGGGGGGGGGGATATCCGAAACACATATGACATCCGGTTTTGCGAAATCCTTAATTTTGTACAGATGTCTTAAAAATTTTATGTTTTTGAAATATATCACCTATTTAGTTTTTGTTCTCTAGTTTACATCCCCCCATGTCCCCTCCTATGAAACCAACTTAATTGAATGTTATAACAGTTCTAACAATTTAGTAAACTAATATATATATATATATATATATATATATATATATATATATATATATATATATATATATATATATATATATATTCACTGGTGAATATCCGAAATATCTTTTTTCCCCTTGGATTTAGTCAACTTGGCCAGTCGACTTTTTCAGTTTTATGCAAGTTTGAAGGTGAAAGGTTAGGTTAGGTTTTTAACCTATTTCTGATATTTATAACCCAACCTAACTTTAACTTTTACCATCAAAGCTTGCATAAGACTGAAAAGGCTGATTCGCAAAGCTAATTGAATCCAAGTGTAAACCTCTATGTAGTTCTTTGTTTATATGCCTTTTTATCCTGGCAGATGTGATGGTTTACGTAAATTACAAAGATAGACGATAAACGTTGGTACATGGTCTTTATTAAATAACGTGAGAATACACATAGAGAAAATAAGGTAGCACAAGAACAACTAACTACGACGAAGGCGAGAGATGGACTCCCTTTAAAAATGAGCGAAGAATGTAACTTTCCTGGAACGGAAGCTCTAGTCCTGGGAACGACCCCTGTCCCACGACTAGCTTTTAGTCCCAAGAGCTCTCCCCTGGACCGCTATCGTTGACGCATAAATGCCCAACTAACTCAGAAAAGAGATACCCGGAAATGCTTCTCGAATTGCTGTTAAATACTTTACAGAGTCTCCCCCCTGTGTTAAGTTAAATTTTCCAAATTTGGCTAATCCCCTTCTCATTAAACCCCCAAACTTTAATTGAATTCAAAACATTCTCTTCCCAAATTATTCACTTCTCGCCTACTAACATTCTACAGCATGAACTAGTAAACAATTACATAATACAAACACTACACAATACTTGCATAAGTAAATACTTACATAGTATAAACGAACCACACTAACAACAGTAGTCGAAAACTGGATATTTTAACACTTCATTTTTCTTTGTATACTTTAAAATAGACTTGTTCCCCATACCCCTGAATTTGATGAGGACAAGGAAAGTTGGGATTATGTATAAACTTTGAATTATGGCAAAAGGAATGACCGGGAAAGGCTAATTAATCCTGAAGATACCAGCGACAAATAAAAGAAATTGCAGAAACTTTAAAAATCATACCATGCTGCAATGACGTTAAGATATTATTCCCAATAAAATCCTCGGGGTCTTATTGCTGCGGAACGCCTCGGTTTAGACCTATTTGGTTTTTCTCTACTAACTTGTGGTTCGACAAATGGCAGTACTACTGTTGATATTTCTACATAACTATAAGCGCTACGCATTAAAACCATCCCGTGAGGCATCAACCTCATCCCGCGAGATATTACAACCAGCTCCCTCTCCCTGGGTAGCCAAACCGCCCTGCGAGGCATCAGTACCATCTCGCAGTGCAACAAAAAAAAACATCCCGTGAGGCATCAGGACCATCACACGGGAGCTCAAAACCAGCTCCCTTTTCCTGGGTAGCCAAACCGCCCTGCGAGGAATCAGTACCATCTCGCAGTGCAACAAAAAAAACCCATCCCGTGAGGCATCAGTACCATCCCACGGGACCTTAAAACCAGCTCTCTTTTCCTGGGTAGCCAAACCACCCTGCGAGGAATCAGTACCATCTCGCAGTGCAACAAAAAAACCCATCCCGTGAGGCATCAGTACCATCCCACGGGACTTCAAAACCAGCTCCCTTTTCCTGGGTAGCCAAACCGCCCTGCGAGGAATCAGTACCATCTCGCAGTGCCTTCTCATTAACATTGAGTCCAAATTTCACCCTCGTCAGCGCAGAAAGAAATTCTTCGGAAAAAGAAGACGTGTCTCCTTTCCCCGCTATCTGTTCTATCTGTTCATATTGTATTGCAACCTTATACGCATCACCTAAACAAAAAAAAATTCTGTACTATTCTCTAACAAATACCGTTTGTAGGACGGTCTGATCCACTCCTTGAATAAATTTAGAGCAAATCTTCCAAGAACTACATCATCATCCCTGGCTTCTAAGGACACCCTAAATGACCTTCCTAATTTTTGCATCCTTCTATAGAATAGATATACCCTTTCATCCTTAAATTGAGCCACGCCTACAAACTCTGCAACCATTTTGCCTACTATTTTGCCTGGGGCATATGCTACAAGTAATTCACGTTTTAAACTTGACAAATTTGTAATCGAGGGATCCAGATCCTCAAAAAAGGGGCGAAACAACCCATGGGCCAAAAGTGACGCGGTCTGTAAGGCTCTTGAATCAGACCAATTTAACAACAACTGAAATTTTTGTAACTGCGGAACAAACTAAATTATTTTCCGGCTTTCTGCCTTTGTGAGTGGTGTTATTACTGAAAGAGGGTCAATTAGCGATCCTATTACTTGGGACTGTTGAAGCTGTTCTATTGGAGGATTAATTGGGGTGGTGCTCAGGGGAGTTGGAGGGTTTGTTGAGACCCATGTCTTGATCTTTTGAAGGTAATCATAAAGTTCATCTTGATCGAAATCAGGATCATTTGGGTCAAATAAAAGAGGTGGAAATATGCCATTTCCCCTCCACTGTTTTACAAAATCAAAAGCAACCTTTTTGTTATATCCAGTTTCCGCCGGATCGAGAATAGGAATAAAAACTGACATATTGAGATTAAAATTTGAAAAGCAGTTATTCTAAAAATTTAAATATTTGTTTTAAACACCGTTCTTTAATTACGGACGCTAATTTTTGGGCAATAACTTCACTTCTAACAACAACGGTCTAATAAAATTTACTGGGTTGTTTAATCGTGGTAAATCACTTACGAAAGATAGTCCTTTCCAGATCCAATTGTAGTTGGTTTCGATTAAATCACTAGCGTCAAATGTAGTCACAATTGAGAATTAATTTTCGATTATTGAATTCAAAATGTTAAATTTTGGTTGGAAACTGTCAAATGTAGATCACACGTCGACTGTATAAAATCAGGTAAAATAAACCACCAACCGTAGAATGGCTAAGTGAAGGTAGAAATCAACCGGAGACTCTCAGTTGTAGAAATTTTAATTAGTAGGTAGAAGCTATCGCGAGGGAATCCATATTAGGCATTCTGTAACAGCCTGTTTCAAAATGTTCATTTAAAAGAAAGTGTTTCTCAAGAAGGCGCTTTGAATAGAAGAAAGTTCAATAGCTCGTAACGTTTCGATGTCTTATTAATCAGTCTTTTGTAGTATTTGCAGCTCAATATCACAGTCTAGTAGCGGGAAAAATACTCTTCAATATGTTGCCAGTATTTAGCATAAGATGTCGTAAATATTTATAACGGTCACTTAAATGTCACTTGGAGGTTTTCCACTAGTGATATATGCTCCACTAGTCTTAACCGCTTGCCACCACTCTGTAAACCTCTATGTAGTTCTTTGTTTATATGCCTTTTTATCCTGGCAGATGTGATGGTTTACGTAAATTCCAAAGATAGACGATAAACGTTGGTACATGGTCTTTATTAAATAACGTGAGAATACACATAGAGAAAATAAGGTAGCACAAGAACAACTAACTACGACGAAGGCGAGAGATGGACTCCTTTAGAAATGAGCGAAGAATGTAACTTTCCTGGAACGGAAGTTCCAGCCCTGGGAACGACCCCTTTCCCACGACTAGCTTTTAGTCCCAAGAGCTCCCCCCTGGACCGCTATCGTTGACGCATAAATGCCCAACTAACTAAGAAAGGAGATACCCGGAAATGCTTCTCGAATTGATGTTAAATACTTTACACAAGCAGAGAAAAAGGAATTTTGGACATTCGCCGGTGAATGTCGAAATGTCTTGATGGGGTCGTAAGGGTGATTTTGGGTGATCGGTAGTGAACTGGACTTGGAATCCCATGTCCTTTGGGACGGGGGTTCGAGTCCTGTTGTCGCCAATCCTTTGACTGGGTTCAGTGTTGTGGCTCTGCAAGCCCAGCTGTTGCGAGTTTAAGGGCTCGGCACATGTAGCTGATTCCGGGAACCGATTTCAGCATCAGTGGACAAACGATAGCGATAAGAAAAATTTGTTGAAAGAAAAATTTATTGCGCGAGATTTTCAAAACAAAAAATCATGGACACAAATAGTCAACTGGAGTTTATTAATAGTTGCATGATTGGTCTCAGCTTAGTTCTCAGTTTAGTAACGGGGGTCATTCACCACAGAGATCTCTGGCTGACTATTTATTTGTATTCCTATTTTATTGTGATGATCATGATGAAAATCGGCGCCGAAAACTAGAAAATTTTTCGAGCTCAAATTGATGCCGATTTCTTTTAAAATCTGCACATCATGGGAAATCAGTTCCGAGGTCAAGTAAAGCGGAAAACGCCTCATCCTGTTGCAAGTAAAAGTACAAGTCATAGTGAGGAATACCACGATTTTATCCCATTTTGGAAAATATGTTCCTTTTTTGCCAATTTAACGTATTTTGAATTTCTTCGTGTTCGTTTACAAAATCGTGCTGGATTGCTTGAACCGGTTTCTAACGGCTTTCCAGATGGACTTTTATTGCATTTTGATTTATTTGAGTTGTTTTTTATGCATGTGTTATTTCCATTTGTTTTTGTTATTTTTGCTTTTGCCAAAAGCACTACCAGTTTTTCATAGTGAGAACCCTGAATAAAAGGACATAGTTTCTTTCAGCTGCTTATATTTTACTTAAAATCAAGACAGAATAAAGTAACATAACATAGGATTAGCCATGTGCACTAAAATCTAAAATTTAGAAAATGTGAAAATCTAAATTTAAAACCTAAAAATCTAAGGCACTAAAATTTATTTCCAGTACCTGGCTCCGATATTTTTTTGGTCTTTTTTTGTATGACCCATCCTGGTTTTGGATATGTTTTAAGGTAGTCAGTCATAAGCCCGTATCCTAGAATAATTCTAGAAAATAGCCCGCATCTGTAGAATAAGAGAAACATTGTTTCGACCAATCCTGAGTCGAATGAGGACAGAACTTTATGTTATAGGACTTGTTTTGTGGGGGAGGGGGTCTTAAGAAATTACAACAAATAAACGAGTTACGTGGAAGTATATAAGTTGTTGTAGGAAAATCGTAAAAAGAATCGAAATTTTGGTGGAGAGGAACATGGGCCAGAAACTCCCCTCCTCACGTACATTTCAAAATAAGGACTTAAACAATTGTATTATTTTCCCTCGGTCAGTATTCTCCTTACACTGAGTGGTACACCATAGTAAAAGAAAGGGAATGGCTAGCAAACTTCATATCTTGTAATGTTAAAAAATGGCTTACTTCAGCGCCTCAGGTAGTGGCTAGTGATATTAAGAAATGTGGAAATGGAAATCGCCATATATCTATTAAAGAAAAGTAAAACATTTATCTATAGAAAATGAAATCTTCACATATCTATTAAGGAAATAAAGAAGGGTTGAAGACCCTTTGGTGCGCTGTTCAATTGAACACGCTACACCAATCTGATACTACTGTTCATTGTTATTCTACGAGACGCTAGATGGCATTGGAAGTTCTTGAAATAGAATTCATGCAAGTGCCGTGTCTTATGTGCGTATTTGGTAAGCAGAAGTGTTATTTAGAGTTCTCTTTCGCGAGAGTCAGGAATTTTTCCAGGAGGTAAGAATAAGAAAAATCCTGTTTTATCTTTCTTTTTTTGCAAAATTCCCTTTTTTAAGCACATAAGCCCTGATAGCCTTTAATAGACCTGATATTCTTCTCTCAGGAAAGAAACTCTTTTTTCTCTATCAGCACTGCATTTTCAGACAAAATCACTTTTCAGTCAATATATTTTTTTATCATTCGGTAATTTTAATTATGAGTGACAATGCCATATCGGTGGTTTCTATTTGGGTAGCGTAGAGGTTGTACAATTCCCTCCCTCAGAAAATCCCTCTTCCCAATAATTCCCACATATTCCCCCTGGATAACTTCGGAAGTTCATTAGATGGGAAATTGAAAATTCTACTTGCCCGTTAAAGCCAGAGGCAATTAGACCCCGGCGCCGCGCCGCTAAAGGAAGGCCGGCGGGGCAAAAAATAGCGGTGGTGCGCCCTTGATTATTTTTTCGTGCCACCACCGGTGAGATGTCGTCGGCGCGCCGCCCGCCGTCAACGTTTACCGCAAATATTAATGTTTGTATCAGTCTTTCTCAAATCCAAGCTTGAATTTACAACACATTCGGGCCTATTCATGAGTTAAAAACTTCGCAAGTCGCTGGCTGGACGCTGGTCTTCTTCTCGCCACCACCGGTGAGATGTCGTCGGCGCGCCGCCCGCTGTCAACGTTTACCGCAAATATTAATGTTTGCATCAGTCTTTCTCAAATCCAAGCTTGAATTTACAACACACTCGGGCCTATTCATGAGTTAAAAACTTCGTAAGTCGCTGGCTGGACGCTGGTCTTTTTCATTATTCATCAAGAGAAGTAGAAATCTGGTAGAAACGAAATGTCTGTGGTGTTTCAGAACCCTTGTGTAATAGTTGAAGTATCTATTAGCTATGTATTCTTAACATAAATAATTATCAAAATTAGTGGGTTTTTTCCTCGAGCATTATTGCATACAAAACTTCAAATACCGTATCAGAAAATTCGTCAATTATCTGGGTAAAAATTTTTAATAAAAGTTTGAACTTAGAATCTTAATTTCTTCATAATACTCTTTGCCTTTATCTGTTTTGTAACCTTTAAAAGAGTTGAAATGGTCAACTTCGATATTGATTGTTTTTTGCTCTTTTGGATTCCTAAAAAGTCTTCCTTCTCCAACACATTATAACTGGTTTTTAATATCAATTAAAAACAAAAAATACATTTTAAAGTTTTTTTTTGCTTATAGAATATTTGTACACATCATGTAGCCCATGTAGATTAAGGCTCAGATGCTGATTGTTTAGATTGCTTTTGGCTGCTCTTTTGGATATTATTCATTTTTTCTTTTGGGGATTCATTGCAAATTAGAAACTCATAAATACCTAATATCAGTTAAATTATAAACTGAATCTTAAAGGAGTAAATTTACCAAATCGAAAAATACATGATGGCGAAACACTTCAATTATGATGAAAAAAAAAATACTTTGATAAAAATTATAATTCTCACTTGTAAATAGCTTGTGAATACCTTATATTAGAAGAACTTCCAATTGCATAAAAAGCCCCTATGGATACCGCCTTTATAGGATACACTCTCTGCTTTAAATTAAAAAAAAAGTTTTTTTTTATCATCCCTGCTTCAATAAAAAAAAAATCGGGGTATTTCCATTTAAAAATGATACCCCCTATCCGTCCCACCTTTGGATACTGCCTTGATAGGATACCGTCTCTGCTTTAAATAAAAAAAAAAAAAAAAACTTTTTGGCATCCCTGCTTACAATAAAAAAATCGAAGTATCATCATTTAAATATGACAATTCCCTCCCCCCCCCTCTGGATACCACTTTGATAGGATACCGTATGTGCTTTAAATTAAAAAATAATTAACTTTTTGGCATCCCTGCTTTCAGTAAAAAGAAATTCGAGGCATTATCATCTAAAAATTATAAAGGTCGAACAACAAAAATGTCGAGATTATTCCGATATACCCCAAATTACTGGAAAACTGAGTCATAGATTCGCCGTGGCATTCACTAAGATCCAAGGATTCTAATTAAGAGGGAGCACAATCAAAAGCCAAATTAGGCCGGTACCCTATGAGAAATTCAAAAATACCCAAGACAGTGAACAAGTCCCTATCGGGGGCCCTGGGTCTATCAAAATATTTCTAATTGTTTCCCAGGGAATTTGATATCATTTTCTTCCGTCTCTGCTTTAAATGAAGAAAAAAAAATATCTTTTGGGCATCCCTGCTTTCAAAAAAAAAAGAGTTATTATTATCTAAAAATGATGTCTCTCTACCTCCCCCCCCCTATAGGCAATAATATACAATTCTTTATGAATTCTGTTTTTGGGGTAACTTCTGTTTCAATCTTCAATTCCCCAACCTTGTAGGCTACATAGTCTATAGCTAAATCTTGTCTCAATAGAAGGTTTTTTTTGGTGTGTGGGGGGGGGGGGGTAAAAAAAACTTCAGAAAGAAGATTGTATTTTATTTGATCTATCAGGCTTTCAATAATTGTAACTTACGATTCAGCATTCGCAACAATTTGTTGGCTATCAATTTCAAAATCCAACTGAACCTGTATAGTAGTGTATGCGTTCCGTTCAACTTAAAAATAAAATTCTTGACTACTAACGATGTAAGAATCTTATAGCAATTGGGGCATTCGAAATGGTTTAATCTCATTTCATAAAGACGATGCTTTTGTCTACGTATGAAGAACCGTGTATATTGCAAATTTGCAATTGTGTCTGTCTGGTTTTTATGCAAAGTAACACAAGAGACGGATATTAACGAACAAGAGAGTAGTAAAGAATTATGTTATGCAAGTAGTGAAGGATTATATTTGGCCAGGATTGCCACCCTGACCTGGAAGAATTTACTAAATCGGAGACGAAAAATTTACTAGATCGCATATGTTTTTACTAAATACTCAAAACAAAATTTTGCACGTGCGGCTACGCCGCACGCGCACCATCAGGCATCGATTTTTACAATAGGAGGATAATCAATACGATTTTCACATTCTTTTTCCCTTTTTTGTCCTTTTTTTCTTCTTCTTTTCTTTCGTTTTCATAGTATGATTGAAAACTCCGGAAACCTACAATTTCAAAAATCCTTTTCCTGGATATATATATATATATATATATATATATATATATATATATATATATATATATATATATATATATATATGTGAAGTGTCTGTTTATGAAAATAGATGACTGCTTGTCTGTCTCTGAGATAGACAAGCAAAATTATAAATTGTAAAACAGACAAGCAAAAATTGTAAATTGTCATATGTTTACAATAATTTTTTCCCTAAATTCATGGAAAATAAAAAAAAAGTTTTGTTTACTGTAAATCCTGACTTTTTACTAGTTTTTACTTGATTTCGGGAAATTTACTAGATCCTCTAAATTTACAAGATTTTTTTTTTACTAGATCTAGTAAAATCCTACTGACGGTGGCAACCCTGTATTTGGCAGGGATAGTCACTAGTGATAAATCACTAGGGGTGGCAGCATGATTGGGTAATCTTCAGGGATTCGTGGAACCAAATTTTTTTTCGGGGTGACACAGATTTTTGGAGAAATCCCCGAAAATTTCGGGATAGTGCAAGCCCTACGTGATTTTTAACCAGGAAAATCAAAGTACTTAACCACACGAGAAAAGAAAAGCTCCGACTTTGCCATTGACGCAATAAAGAATTGCCGCAAAACTAATTCAAAGTGAGCCGCCGCCTCTGCCGGTGGCGGCTTGCCGGTGGCGTTGCGACACTGCGGTGGCCGTCATCCGGGCCCCTCGTTGGCGGCGTTCGGTCGATATGCTATAGCGTTGCCTATATTAAAGAGCCGTAAGGGTTCAACGTATTACTGTTTATTTTTTTCCCCAGATGCACTTCATATTGTAGGGGGGGGGGTCGTATAAACTTCGGAGGGGACTCACTCGGTTGCGGATTAAAAGTTCTAGTGCCCTTTTATAAGTCAAAAGTAATAAGTGATTGGAGGGCAATAAACCTTAACCCACATCGTTTTTTTCCACGAACGCATTCGGTCAAAATTTTGAGATAGCGATTTTGTTCAAAATAGTCCTAAGGTCGAATAATCATGTATTTGTGTTTGACGATCCTCCTTCCAACCTCCGGGGCAAGGGCTGTAAGATATTCAGTTTGCCTATTGTTATGATATAGGGTTTTTTTTGGAAGGGTTGTCGGAGTTCTAGTCCTTGTTTAAATCAAAAGTGATTGTTAAATTAACCAGTCCCTTCTTGTCCTAGATGTGTTTTTGATGTCTGGTCCTTTTTGATATCTAGAAAGTGATCACACATCCATAATCTTTCTTTGATAAAAAAAAAAAATAATACACCCAACATATGTAGATGATACCTCTATATTAGGGTTTTCTGATTGCATTGTATTTAGGGAGGGAGGCAGATGTATGAAAGGGTGCATTTCAATATTAAAACATCCTAACTCTCTTCAGGGGCGGATCCAGGATTTTTTTTTGGGGGGGGGGGGCGCGAAATAGGGTGATCCGAAAAAATTGTGTTAGAAGCAAGTTTAATTAACGCAAACTTGAGTTAATTAAGTAAATTACACTATTTTAGACTATGCTAGGGGGGCCTCCTCGCCCCCCCCCCTCTGGATCCGCCACTGACTCTGAGCATTTAGGTAAATACAAAATTTGTTCTAAGGAAGGGACGGGGGGAGAGTGGAAGTAGAAATTAATATTTAGTCCATCTTGATTTCTGGGAATATTTCTTGTCTACGCTGTAATTATGAAACCAAAGAGTAACATTAAAACCAAAAATTAGCAGAATTTATTCCGTGTAGGAGGGGGGATGCCCATTTCTCATCCCAAACCTCCCCCTCGTGGTTGTAGAAACTTTGGAGGATGCTCATTGTATCGGGAATTGAAAGCTCTAGTCCTTTTTTTATATGCCGAAAGTTATTGGAGATCAACCAACCCCTGTCCTTAAACTGTTTTTGATATCTTGCCCTTATGTTACCCCTTAGGACATCAGTGATTCTGATCGACTTTTTGAGGTATCTACTTTGTACTTTGTCTCTGGCTGCTCAATTTTGTGTGTAGGAGAAATTACCATGGGGGGATTATCCGACGGGAATTTAACTCTGGGTAGGCTTCTATCAAACACGCTTCAGTATACCGCCTCCATTCATCATTTTTTCCCTGTTTCATAATTGTATCAGTAAGTGTTGAAAGCCTGCTCAAATAAGTTGACTAAGAAAATCATAAGAATTTAATGTTGCTAGCAGATATATTACGATTTTGTCATTGCATTGTTCTACTTGCTGCAGAAAATGCTCTGTCAAAAATATCCCACTAATATGATTTATTTTCTATTGTTTTTTAAGTTTCTTTAAATCTGGTCAAATTTTTAATGTTTCATGGTTTTAATCAATTGCAGTTCCTTTCCGGAATTGCATAATTGTGAAACCTGTTCTTTTCATAGTGATGTTGGAGGAAGAAATATTGGGAAGTTTTTGAGTTAGTTATAGATTTTTTTTGCAGTTTTAATTCTGTTTCATAAATTTCACTGTTTCGGGTGGCGGGGGAAACTCAAATGATTAATAACATTAAAATTTTAGTGGAGGATTTAAAATTTACTGGCGAATAGAAAAAGAGGTGAAATCACACTTTTTGAAAATTTAATCTACAGTGAAGATGCTCGTCGTTTTATTGAACCATCCAACTCAGGTTCAAGAAAACGAGGGCTAGGGGGGCGGGGATAAGACCATCCCTATACATGGAGTACTAACATTGATATTTGCACATCAGTGGTGTGGGGCGGTATTTGCAATTGGGCGTGTGGGGCGGTTGGCACTTGGAACTTTCGCCCCCCCACCTCTCCCTAAAGTTTTAAATACTTGTTTTAGTATTTTCATTGAAAAACATTCTTTCTTGTATTTTCATTGGAAACATCTCCCCCTCCCCTTTATTTTCAAAATATATTTTGCCCCCCACCCCCACCCACCCAACATCTTCATGAATTGTTGCAACTGATCCACATACATAATCTCCAAAGTTGAATAATCAAGTTCGATGCATTTCAAAATCAAAATTTATTCTTGACAAAAAAGCAAAACAACTTAGGATTATCGTTCTTGTCCCATCCTTTGTGATGTCTGAAAAATCCCTGGGTGTCTCTTTTTATGTTCAAAACTCAACGGTGCAAATCCCACTGTCTTTGAAATATTGTTAATTTTAAATAAAACTGAATCTCAGCGACTTGTAATAAACACAAAACCAAAAGATGGAGTCAAAACGTAGATTGAAAAGAGCGAGCTGCGACGCTGATCGAAATTGGACGTACGTTACTGTGATCTGGCGTGTGATTGCTTTCATGCTAAAATTTTCTTCTTTTTTCAACTTCTATTTGTGCGTCCTTAAGGGTAATTAAATAAAAAAAACAAGTTTTTTAAACTGAAAGTAAGGAGCGACATTAAAACTTAAAACGAACAGAAATTATTCTGTATATGAAAGAGACTGCCCTCTCCTCAACGCCTCGCTCTTTACGCTAAAGTTTTATATTGTTTTAAAAAATAAAGTTGTGAGACAGAGTCAAACTTTAGCGTAAAGAGCGAGGCGTTGAGGAGAGGACAGTCTCTTCATATACAGAATTATTTCTGTTCGTTTTAAGTTTTAATGTCGCTCCTTACTTCCAGTTAAAAAAACTTGTTTTTTTTATTTAATTTTTGAACGTTTTTGAATAAATGCAGGTTTTGATCTTGGCTCACCGTACATGAATAATTAAAACAAAATGTTCATATTAATTTACTTTTATTTGGTTAAATGGCTTTCTCGAAACTTGTTTCATTTTATTTACGAATGTTTTTATTAGTAATAAATATACTCATGAATTAACATACATAACGAGCTTCTATATTCATATACTTTTAATACGTTTATTAGGGGGTTCGCCCCCAAGTCAATACCTTGCTCTTTAAGCTAGAATTCGAATTTTTTTCCAATTCTTTAAAAATGACCGCTTAATCACAAAGGCCGTTAATTAGAATAAATAGCTCTTATGAAAGTACTAAAAAATCTTTCGCTTAAAGAGCGAGGCATTGACTACGGGGTGAACCCAATTATATATGTAATATTTTCTGTTCGTTTAAAGTTTCGATGTTGCTGCTGTTGCAGTTGAAATACTTGTTTTTTTATATTAAATTTATGATCTTTTTTTAAATAATGCTGAGAAGTCCGGCATCCCCTTCATAGCAATATCCCTTCCCCCATGAAAACTTCCTTCATGGAAAGATCCTCTCACATAACCCCTGACCCACCCACCCACCCCCCCACTACCAGGAAAAAATCTCCCCTGAAAACGTCTGTATACTTTCAAATAACCAATACTATATGTTAACACTGGGTAAAGTTCATAACTTTCAGCCCTCCTCCGGGAACTTCGGGGGATTAAGTCAACCTAAAAGACATACTTATAATATTTTCGAACATGCTGAACAAAATGGCTATCTCAAAATTTTTATCAGGTGACTTTTGATGAGCGTGGGAGGGGGCCTAGTCGCCCTCCATTTTTTTTGGTCACTTAAAAAAGGCACTAGAACTTTTAATTTCCGTTCTATTGAGCCCTCCCACGATATTCTAGTACAACTGGGTCAATACTATTACCCCTGGGAAAAAACAAACAAACAAATAAACACGCATCCGTGATTTTTCTTCTGGCCAAAAATGCAAAATTTCACATTTTTGTAGATGAGAGCTTGAACTCTCTACAGTGGGGTTCTCTGATACGCGGAATATGTTAGTGTGATTTTCATTAAGGTTCTATAACTTTTAGGGGGTCTTTCCCTCTTTTTTCGAAAATCAGCCAAATTTTCTCAGGCGCCTAACTTTTGATAGGTAGGATTATGTATCTATTTGTATCAAAATACCGTTTTCTAGAGTTTCGGTTACCATTGAGCCTGGTCGCTCCTTACTTACAGTTCGTTACCACGAACTGTTTGAAAGTTCAAGTTGAATAAGTGTTAATTAAATCAGTCTTCTACTAGTTACTTGTAGTAACTTCATAGTAGCTGAACCTAGTAAGATCAGACCCTCGGTAGTTCTATTTTGCAAGGACCGTTTTTTGGTTCAGAATTCCGGAGAAGCAAGTTTAAATTACTTTCTTTTTCTTTTTTGGCCAAGTTCAGTGGAAAGTCGTGCAAATCATTTCGTTACATTTTTTCTTCAATTTTTTTTTTCTTTTTGAAAGGCTTAGACAAATTCTGATTGGGAAAGGTGTATCCTCTTTTGGGGGGAGGGGAGTTAAACTACGAAAAAGTCTTTTTAGCTACTTTAGCGTAAAATTAGCCCAAATAAGTATTTAATGATTCTCAACGTATCGAGACGACGAGGCAGGAGCACTGTTATCCCTCCTGCTCTGGATTGACCTTTTTCTTCTTTTTTTCTGCACTTAAATTTTGACTTTTTCTGGTTTTTCGCTTCTAGATCATTGATTTGTTTCGTATTATTCTAGGAGACATTTTAAACAACCTTTTCTTAATTATTAGGTTTCTACAAAATACCGTTTGAAAATAAATATATCGTTTTTTTTTTGTTTTAACATTTTATTTAAAATCAGTACTATATCGCAAATTAATTTTTGAAGCAAAAAAAAAAAAAAAAAAAAAAAAAAAAAAAAAAAAAAAAAAAAAAGAATTCTATCGTGGGTCTTTTACGGGGAGGCAATCAACGTTGAGTTAAATGGGGATAGAGAGGTAATAGGATAGGGAGAGTAGGATTAAAACCTACTAGAGCCGGGAAAGTGTGATGTCGGACCACTTTGTCAAAAATTATAAAATTCCAAGCAAAATTGGATAATTGATACGATTAATTTGTAGTGTTGTAGAACGAAGGCTAAAATTTATCTGTAAGCGATAATCCCTATTTTATGTATTCAAGAATTATTTAGGTCAAAATATAGTCCCTAAAAAGTAGGCCTGAGTCGTTGAATGTTATGTAGGCTAGCTGATATAGGTTGGTTGGCCTACCGGTGTTAGAAGGCAACTTGCCCCCCCCCCCACGTTACGAAGTACTTGAAAAAAAACAGCAGTTTAGGTTAGGCTAAAAAAAAAGGCAACAAAATTTCCAAATGCCAGGTGGTGCTGGTAATTTTAATTTTTTCTGTTGTCTGTTTCTGCTCTATATGTGTCTCGGACTCTTTGCTTTGAAGCTAGAGCACACAGAGCTACTGAGTATTTATAAATGGTCTAATTGATGGAAACTTATAGGTCTCGATTTCTTATCTTCTGACGCTAAAATTATCTGGGAGTGTGAATTTAGTTTTATTAGTTCAAATGATCTTTATCAGTCGCCATTTACATGTGGCCTCAATAAGGACAAAATTCCACTAATATAAAGAAAAGAAGGAAAACGTAGAATTAGCGAAGAGCATCTTGGAAAAGGCCCCACTAAACTAACTATAGTTTTGACAGATTTTCCTGTTGTTTTCCATAATTTTTAGAATGTGTCTGTCTTTTCTTTTTTTATGAACATTTTCCCTTTCGATTTAAACTTACCCGCACAGTACGTGGAAATTTCTTCGTGGTCTTTTGACGCTCTTGCTACATGTCATAGGCTTTTGTAGTAATTTCGTCCCTCTTCTAAATAGTTTTCTTTTTTTAGAGGATACATACAAATCAGAAAGTCTTGAAGATCCCTATAGCTTCGTTGAAGAGGATGGTATGATTCCACGCCCTATGAATGGATGCTATCCTCCGCCTTACAATCATCCAGAGATGTCACCCCATCTGCATAATTTGATTCAAGGCCCCAAAAAGAGAGGCAGGAAAAAAAAGATACCTGAATTAATAAGGTAAGGGTTTTTTTTTCTTGTGGTTTTAAGTTGTAAAGATTTTTGTATCCATGAAGATTCTATTGACTTGGAAGCGGGATTGGGACCAGTACTACTCGTAAGAATGATTCTGGAGTCTGTAAAAATGGACAAAACTTAACTCCAGACGTTCATGGGCATAAATTCTTCGCTGCTGCCATCTTTCTGTTTCTTTTTCATTTCTGGCTTTAAGTATACTATAAGGGTATATATGCAGAAGAAGGGTGGATTGAATCATGACGGCCGAAAACGGGCTCTAAATTAGTCCGATAAACTTGCAGTTTGCAGGGTATGTAGACAGAACCGAGTAGACTTCTATGATGACAGAATATTTTGTAGTTTGGCTGAACCGATACGGTTGTAGCGTGCCGCTAGCATTGAAAGATATGAAACCCCTTCGAAATCTTTTGATATCTGTATGCTTCAATTTAATTTATACATTTATTTGTTTTTTATTTAAAATATTCTTGGGTCAGATTTCATCTGTTTTTTTTCTTTCTTGTCCATCGTGCATGTTTTGTTCATGATGATGCTTCACTGATTGGGTTGAAATATTTTAAATTAGCCGTTTGAAAAAGTAGTTATAAAAATGGTGCTGGTTTATAAGTCGGGATTGGATGAATACTTAAACCTAGACGACAAATATAAACAAAAGAAATAAGACAAAACCCACATTTTCTTGTGACTAACCGTATTTCAAATAGTAAGCTGCAGGAAAAATGTGGTTCCACTCCGCTGTCTAGGGCTAAAATGGGACAAAGATTGAGGTGGCTAGGACAAGTTATGGGGATAAAGGACGACAGATCGCCAAAGATCGTCCTTTTCTGCCATCCATCTAGGGCCAAACGAATAGCAGTTCGTCCCCGATTGGATGACAAGAGATCGTAAGAATGGATTTGAAAGGAATTGGAACCTCCTGGGAATGTGTAAAGCTTTAAATAGATTGGGCTGGAGGAGTAGCGTGAGTAGCTGTGTTTGCCTCAGGCGGCCTGTTGCTGCTCTGAGTTGTTAGTAGTGGTAGTAGTAGTAAGATAAGACATGTTTGCTTGTCTTCAGGCTTTAGGAACCCGTCGCATAGCAAAATGTGATTCTTTTCAGATTTGTAATTGGCCTGGAGTTACACACACTTACCAATTGTATAAAACTAAGATTCGGGTTATGTTGCTAAATCTTTAAGTAATCCTTTGGAATCATTCACTTGATTTCATATACAATCCCTATGGTCATCATGCTCTTCATATTTATCAAAATTATGACTTGACATTTAAGTAGCAGTGTCATCAAAATTAAGAACGTTTATTGTCTTGTGGACCTGTCTCAGATCCGTTTATACACGGAAACCGGGATTTTTTAATTGTTTGTTGCTGTTGCTGTTTTAGAATAATGATTTTTGGGGGCAGTATCACATTTTCTTCAGTGTTGCCACATTGAACCGTGAAAATAAACAAGCAAATTAATCAGTTGAATTTGACAATGCTTTTCATATGTGAAAATTCCAACCATAAGAATCTGCTGATTCCCAAAGGCAAGTACACCTACAAAGGAAAATCTTCACGATCTTAAGCTGTCTGGTGTCATGTTTTTAAGCTTTTTCTTTTTAGCGGATTTTTCACTTTCTCTTCCTTTTTTGTATTTTGCGGCCTCATTTTTCTTTTTCTTTTTTTTTAGGTTTTTCGGTACTTGTGTATTATACACCACTCACTCGAGTTTACGCTGTGTAAAACTCAAGAACAAGCCGGTTTCTTCGTTAGTTTCTTTCAGCTTAGCGTGAGACAAGAGAGAGACAAGTGACAGAATAAATAGGAAATATATAATTCAGGCTATATATTTGCACATTAGAGGATGGGGGTAAAGTATTGGGACAGTTTGAAGTTGCAAAACAATTCTTACTTCATAACATGCAGAATAGTTGCACCTAACACATTTTGCATGCAGACCCGGTATACTTTGCCCCCATCCCGCCTAATTTGCAAATATATAGCCCAAATTTGTTTCAAAAGTAACCAAGAAACTAAGGAAGAAACCGGTTTGTTCTAGAGTTTCTACACAGCGTAAACTTGAGTGAGTGGCGTATAATAAACAGGTGCCTTTTTTTAGTTTTACTTTTTAAAAATTATTTTTTAGATTTTGTGGCATTTAAATCTATGGTCCTTTAATTTTTTAGTTTTAATTTATTTTTCGACAAATTAGGCTGTGTAAGTTTCAACTTAGCCAATTTAAACTATTAGATTTAATTTTCACTCCCCTTGCTGCCTTATGATAAAAAGTTTTGTCCTAAATTGGAGCCGAACTTTCCAGCAATCGTTCAACAATTACTTGTATAAAAAATAATCTTTTTTTTTTTCACCTAAACTATTTGACTCATCTGACCTTTCTTATTTAGCAAATTATTATCAGTTCTTCTACCTAAAGTTTTAACATTTATAAATCTCATTCTTTTGATATTTATCTGCCATTGTTTATTTTTTATTGGGGAAGGGTTTGGGATATTTCAGAGTTAGTCTACTTGATTTATCTCTGGGAACGAAAAGGATAATCGTTTGGTGTTCCAGACCATTTTATAAATACCTAATGATGGGATACTCTAGTTCCCTTTCTTTTCCCAGCTAGGGAAGAGCCTTTTTCTTCCTAGGAACTTTCCAGGTGTAGTTGTTTACATTAAAATACTTTTTGTATAAAGTTGTATCATTTCTCCAATCAAATTATAGTAAAGGTATGTATTGTTGGGGCTTCCGGCTTTGAACAGGCTTTCACACTTAAAAAGTTCTTTCATCCTAGGCAAACGTAAAAATGTATAAAACTATGCTAATTATCATCTAAAATCATCACAATCATCAGCTAAAATCGTCACAATGATCATATGAAAATTATTCAAAAAGTAGAAACATGGAATGGAGGTAGAGATTAAAGTTCTGATCAATCGTGAGAGCCTTGAAATCCATGTAGTACATGTCCACGGGAAGGTTTTTTGACCCCCCCCCCCCTCGAACAAAAATACTGGACACGGGATATAAGCCCCGGAATGGAGCTTATATCGAAAATGGGCTCCTCGCATATCCTTTGGCTTTCATGGTATTATCGAGGTGAGGATGAATTTGACCTGTTCTATCACTAAACATTTGTTGTTTTCTCTTGAAATTACTTACTCTGATTAGCATTTTGATAAAATTCTTGTTGGGGATAAATTATTGTGAGGATTTATTAGCCTGGTTTAATTTTGCAGGGGAAAATACTTTCTCCTTTCTGAAATTTGCCTGGTGCAATAATTTGCGTTAAAATTCTTGTTGGTCTTTTCTCCCATCGAATAAGGCTACTACTACTACTACTACTAACATCTAACCGCAGAACCAAGCCACCTGAGGGCAACACAGGCACGCACGCTCCGCCTCCATCCCAATCTATTCAAAACCACCCTTTTTACACCCGCCCACGAAGTTCCCATTTCCTTTAAATCTTTATTTATGACGTACTCTCACCCCAGACACGGACGACCTGCTTTCCGTTTAGCCCTAGATGGTTGGCCGAAAAGGACAATCTTTGGCAATCTGTCATCTTTTATCCGCAAAACGTGCCCTAGCCACCTCAACTTTTCCTTCATTACAGCACTAGAAAGTGGTATTGCAACATACTTTTCGTACAGCCTACCGCTTTAAATACGGTCAGTCAGCCTTGTACCAAAAGCATAATTTAAGTAATGGCTCTGGAAAACATCTATCAGATCTTCATCCGCATTTTGAAATGCCCATGCTTTAAAGTCTGATTTGACAACTGTCATCACTGTATCTGCTATTATTCTAATCTTGGTTTGCAAACTTATCTTCCTATTCTTCCAGAATTTTTTTAACTTTGAAAAAACACCCTGAGCCTTGGCTATTCTATATTTAACATCTTCACTGCTCCCACCATCTTTACTAATAATACTACCAAGGTAAGTGAAGCTGCCCACCTGATCAATCTTTTCATTCCCCAACGTCACCTTTTCATCTTCACTTATTCCTAGACTTAGTGACTTAGTCTTCCTAACATTAATTTTTAAACCAATTCTAGCACCCTGAACTCGCAAAACCTCTAAAACTTTATTCATTTTGCTCACACTTTCATCTAGGATGCTTAAATCATCAGCATAATCCAAGTCCAAGAGTCTTTTTCCTCCCCATTTGATTCCGTGGTCTCCCATTGCCTTTCCTGTGCTCCTTAAAACAAAGTCCATCAAAATAATCCATACAAAGGGAGATAGAACACAACCCTGCATAACTTCTGATTTAATGAAAAACCAGCTGCTAACCTCATTTCTTACCTTAACCGCAGCAGTGTTATTCTTGTACACAGCACTAATCACTTTAATGTATATATTTGGTAAACCATACAAAGATAAGATCTTCATTACAGCCTTTCTATCAACAGAATCGAATGCTTCATCTTAATCTATAAAACTGAAGACCAAAGGTGTTTGACAACTTAGGCACTTCTCAATTATTAGCCTAAGAGTGAAACTTAGGTCGACACATCCTCTACCTTTTCTAAAACCGCACTGTTCTTCTCTTAAAACTTTGTCTACGGCATCGTCTCAGTCTAAAAAGGATATGTATTGTTGGGACTTTTGACTTTAACCAGCCTTTCACACTTAAACAGGTTCTTTCACACTAGGAATACATAAAAATCTATAATAAACATCATAGTCAAACAGTTCACGTAAGGAGCGACCCGGCTCAATAGTAGCCGAAACTCTAAAAAAAGGAATTTTGTTACCAATAGGTACATCACAACAATCCAATTTTTATGATGATTTCAAATATATAAGTTTCATCAAGTTTAGTCTTACCCATCAAAAGTTACATGCCTGAGAAAATTTGCCGTATTTTCGAAAAAAAGGGGAAACACCCCATAAAAGTCATAGAACCTTAATGAAAATGAAACCATCAGATTCAGCTAACCATAAAACCCTACTATAGAAGTTTAAAGCTCCTATATATAAAAATGTGAAATTTTGTTTTTTCTGGCAGAAGAAAGATCACGGATGGTTTTTTTTTTTTTTTTTTTTTCTCATGTGTGATCCTATCGATCCAGCGGTCCTAGAATATCGCGGTAGGGCTAATTTGAACGGAAATTTAAAAGTTCTACTGCCCTTTTTAAGTGACAAAAAAAATGAAGGGCAACAAGGCCCGCTCCTATGCTCATTTTTTCCCAAAGTCACCCGATCAAAATTTTGAATAATTTTGAAAATTTTGAGATAGCCAGTTTGTTCAACATGGTCGATAAATATAATAACTGTGTCTTTGAGGATGGCTTAATCCCCCGCTGTCCCCGGGGAAAGGGCTGCAAGTTATGAACTTTGCCCAATGTTTACATATAGATTTGGTTATTGGGAAACATACAAACGTTTTCAGGGGAATTTTTTCTGGTAGTGGGAGGGGGTCGGGGGTAACGTGGGAGGATCTTTCCATACAGGAAGTTTCCATGGGGAAAGGGACATTGCTGTGAAGGGGGCGCCGGATTTCCTAGCATTATTTAAAAAAAAGCGATCTGAAATTAAATAAAAAAACAAGTTTTCAACTGAAAAGTTTTTCAACTGAAGAACAAAACGAACAGAAACTGTTACTTATATGATTGGGTTCGCCCCCTAGTCAATATCTCGCTCTTTACGCTAAGTTTTTTTTTAGTACTTTCATAAGAGCTATTTATTTTAATTTAACGGTCTCTGTGGTTTAGGAGTCACTCTTAAAGAATTGGAAAACAATTCGATATTTAGCGTAAAGAGTGAGGTAAGGACGAGGGGGCGAACCCCCTAATATACGTAATAAAAATATACGGATTTAGAAGTTCGTTATGTAAGTTAATTCGTAAGCTACGTATATTTATTACTAATAAAACCGTTCGTAAATAACATTAAACAACATTCGAGAAAGCCATTTAGCCAAAAAAAAAAAAAATAATTAGAAACTAGATAAAAAAACAAGTTTTTTTACTGAAAGTAAGGAGCGACATTAAAACATAAAACGATCAGAAATTATTCCGTATATGAAAGGGGCTGTCCCCTTTCATACCTGTTTTTTACCTGTTATATCCCTAGACATTTGTTGTATCCTCTTGACATTACTTAGTCTGATTAGCTGCTCTGATAAAAATTCTTGTTATAAATATATTATTGTGAGGTATTTTTGTTCCTTTGATTTTGTCTCACTGGAAAAAAAAAAATCCCCCTTTCAGAAATTTGCCAGGTGCAATTATTCATGTTAAAATCCTTTTGTGCCAAATTGTTTTCCTCCAGAACAGATAAAACCATATATGATAAAGGAAACTTATAGGTATTCTAGAGGCGTTCACTCCCCTTTAAGAGTTTTATGGGTGGGGATATTTGATATAATGACATATAATTAGACAAATGCAAAAATCTAAATCGAATTTGAGAGTAACAATAAGTTTACCATTCCTTTTCTGGTCACAATAAGCCAAGAACAACTCTTTTGATCAAAGTTCTTTTGTTACATTCTTAGCGACGAAAGCCAAATGTGCCAAGAAAGCTAAAAAAAAACCCATCAAAATAACAATTATCAAGTTATAAAAAAATATAATTTTATCTCCTGTGAAAATCTGTGATGGTCATAAATGATTTTATCGCCGTTTGAACTTGTTTAAATGACGAAAAATCGAAAAACAGCCCCACTAATTCATTGAGCCAGAATATTGGGTAGATAAGAATTATACTTGGGTAGATAAGTTGAGGTGTGGAAATTCATTTATTAATGGAGTACACTCGACTAGATATTTAGGTATTATTGTAGATGAGACGCTTAGTTTTTCAGATCATATAAATTGTATAACATCTAAAATTGCCCGTAATATGGGAATTATTAGGAAATTGAAGCATATTTGTCCGAAAATAGTCTTTAGACTTTTGTCTTTTTCACTTGTCCATTGTTACCTTTTATATTGTTGTTCGGTATGGTCTTCAACTTTTCAATCCCATCTAAAACGCCTAGCAACTTGGCAGAATTCTACAATTAGGATTTTATCAAATTATGGACCGAGAGATTCAGTGAGAAATGTGTATTTGAAATTGAATATTTTTCCTGTAGCAGGTATATTCCTTTTTTTTATCGATCTATGCTAATGTTTGATATTATTAATAATTTTACCTCAGAATGTTTTAATGGCATGTTTATAACTGGTGTGGATCTTCACAATCAAACAGTTCGTGGTAACGAACTGTAAGTAAGGAGCGACCCGGCTCAATGGTAACCGAAACTCTAAAAAACGGAATTTTGATACCAATAGATACATCAAAAGAATAAGATTTTAATTCTGATTTCAAATATATAAGTTTCAACAAGTTTAATTATACCCATCAAAAGTTACGCGCCAGAGAAAATTTGGCTGATTATTGAAAAAAGGGGGAAAGACCCCTCAAGGGCAATAAATTCTTAATGAACTTAACAACATCATATACAGCGTATCAGAGAACTCTACCGTTGGGATTTCAAGCACCTATCTGCAAAAATGTGGAAGTTTTCATTTTTTCCAGAAGAAAGATCACGGGTGCGTGTTTATTTATTTTTTTTTCCAGGGGTGATCGTATTGACCCAGTGGTCCTAGAATATCGTAGGAGGCCTCATTGGAATGGAAATTAAAAGTTCTATGCCCTTTTTAAGTGACCCCAAAAAAATGGAGGGCAACTAGGCCCCCTCCCACGCTCATTGTTTTCCCAAAGTCACCTGATTTTGAGATAGCCATTTTGTTCAGCATGTTCGAAAATATTATAAGTATGCCTTTTGGGATGACTTAATCCCCCGAAGTTCCCGGGAGGAGGGCTGAAAGTTATGAACTTTACCCAATGTTAACATATAGTATTGGTTATTGGGAAGTATACAGTACAGACGTTTTCAGGGGAGATTTTTCCTGGTAGTGAGGGGGGGGGTCGGGCAGGGAGGGGGCCTCCTGGCCCGGCCCCCCCCCCGAAATCTCACGATTTTTTTCATTTTCCCATAATTTTCTGATTTTTCTCACAGAATAATGGGTTTGAAGGATTTGCCCCCCCCCCCGAAACAAATTGGCTCCCCCCCCCGAAACAAATTCCTGCGTACGTGCCGGGGGGCGGGGGTTATGTAGGAGGATCTTTCCATGCAGGAAGTTTTCATGGGGGAAGGGACATTGCTATGAAGGGGACGCCGGACTTCCCAGCATTATTTAAAAAAAGATCAGAAATTAAATATAAAAAAAGTTTTTTAACTGCAACAGCAGCAACATCAAAACTTTAAACGAACAGAAAATATTACATATATGATTGGGTTCACCCCCTAGTCAATACCTCACTCTTTAAGCCAGAGATTTTTTAGTACTTTCATAAGAACTATTTATTCTAATTAACGGCCTTTGTGATTAAGTGGTCATTTTTAAAGAATTGGAACAAAATTCGAACTTTCGTTTAAAGAGCAAGGTATTGACTAGGGGGCGAACCCCCTAACATACGTATTAAAAATATATGAATATAGAAGTTCGTTACGTAAGTTAATTCGTAAGTTACGTGTATTTATTACTAATAAAAACGTTCCTTAATAAAATTAAACAAGTTTCTAGAAAGCCATTTAACCAAATAAAATTAAAATAATATGAAAATTTTGTTTTAATTATTCATGTACTGTGAGCCAAGATCAAAACCTGCATTTATTCAAAAACGTTCAAAAATTAAATAAAAAAAACAAGTTTCTTTAGCTGAAAGTAAAGAGCGACATTAAAACTTAAAACGAACAGAAATTATTCCGTATGTAAAAGGGACTGTCCCCTTCTCAACGCCTTGCTCTTTACGCTAAAGTTTGACTTTCTCACAACTCTATTTTTTTTTAACAATGGAAAAATTTAGAGTAAAGAGTGGGGCGGGGAGGAGGGGACAGTCCCTTCCATATACAGAATAATTTCTGCTCGTTTTAAGTTTTAATGTTGCTCCTTACTTTCAGTTAAAAAAAACTTGATTTTTTTATTTAATGATAATACAAGAAATGCAGATGCTTTTCGGCGGCTGCAGTGTGAAACAACCCGATCACAGTTCTCTGCTTGGCATGGCATGTTTTGCCGAGCTCCTGGAGTCATTTACCAATTGGGGTTGTGCGTGAGCATGACCGAAGTAGTTTCCGGGGAAAATTGAGGGATTTTTGTAATAATATTTATCAATGGCCCGTCGGCGGGGGATAATGTTTTGTTTTTGCTTATTTATATTGAATTATGTGTTGGAAGTTGGAGTTGGCCTAACAAACCGAAAGGTTCCTTGGCGTTTGTTTTCTGTAAATTTTGTGTAAATAAATTAATACTCCTGAAAAAAAAATACTAAGGTGCAGAAAATATATATTACAGCCAAGTCTTATTCAGACGAGGGATTAGGGGGTCTGAACCTCCTCCCCCGAAGTGTTTGCCCGACTCGTGAAAATATGATAAAATGTATCAAAACACATTTAGTCTTTGATATGTACTCTTTCTTGTTTCCTTACCATGTTTCATAGTTGCACCAATAGCTATAATCTAGTAAAGAATGAACCCCGACCTAAAGTAAGTAAAAAACTGTCTTGTGAGAAAAAATTGCTATATTCAGATGATCCAGGAATGGTGACTTTTATTTCGATTAGTCTTAATAGTAAAATGTTATTTTAAAAACAAATTCATGGGAATTTGAAAAACAGCCTGAAACTCAAGTTTGTATTTATGATTTTGTTCGAGGGGGGGGGGGAGTGTTTACAAAAAAAACTACTTTGAAAACGCATAAACAGTTTATTTATATGCATTTTTTTTACGTTTTTACGAGTTGGACAAAAATTTCAGGGGGAAGGCAACCTCCCCCCTTGTATATGACCTTACTGAAACCCTTTGAAAATGACGTCGGATCGAAACAAGAAGTACATAATTGGAATCGCCGTTGCCGAAAATCCTATGTAGGAAACTTGCAGTCCCCTGCCTTAATTAACAAGGAAATAACTTTTTTTTTGCATGGTTTGCACCGATGTGTAAATTTTTTTTTCACTGTTAGCGGGGTACTGGAACATCATAGAGAGCTTTTTAAGGGCTCGTTTTAAAGTAAATTTATATAGCAAGTGCATTTTGTAAGTACTAAAAACATATTATTAAAATAAAATGTAATTTTTGACAAAACTGCATCTTCATATGTAAGATGATATTCATATTGAAGAGCAATGTGCAATTAATAAAATCAAAAGAGAGTTTTGATAATTGAAGGGGATATGGATAGAAAAATAAAAAATAGATGCGTAGGTAGATAGAAATATAGCGAGGGAATGAGGGAGGGATCCTGCAAGAGACCAATTAAAAGCCTACAGTACCGCTGTTCTCAAGAAGCTTGATCCTGATGACACTCAAACTATCAAAATAAAGGCACAAGATCGACTAGCTGAACCTTTGCAGGTTGTTGCCAGGGCCGATATAGGTGAAATTGTCTCATATGGTATAAATAAAATTGGGGTCTTGCCAAAATTGTCTAAAATATTTCGACGTACAAAATTTATGCTTAGGTCAAATATCACCCGTTGAGAAGGGTTTAGTTAACGGTACAACTGGAACAGTAACAGAAATAATCTTGGCCGAATTATCGCAGACCACAAATGTACCAGAATGATGCTCCGAGTGTTTGCTTAGACTTTAGAAAGAATGGAATTCATCTAATTGAACTGGAATCGGTTTTAGTTCTTGCAAAAAGAATCTGTGGAACCGTTTAGAGAGCGTAGTTCTGTTAATTCTCAATTGGGCCTGTTCAGTGAACTGCATGGATGTGTAGTCGATCCAACGGTTGTCTGTCTAGGTAAGGAACTTTTGCAAAAGATCAAGCTTGTGTCGCATTGAGCAGGTTACGATCATTGAAATGATTGTGGATTAAAGAAGCGGGCTGTAACAAGCTTACGGGAAAGACAGCTTCCAATGAAGATATAATTAAAGAAATGGAAAGAATGTGGAAAATGCAAAATAGAAACTTGCAAGCTAAGCACGAAGTTGCAGTTCCTAAATCTCCGACAATTTGGCTGGAAATTTTAGGATAGTGTCGTTATATTTCAGTGCCCTACTAGTGACGACCTAGAAAAACAAAGAAGTTAGGTCGTGAAGGAATCTTTTCCAGAAGGTCCAACATGTATAATTGAGCATATTGCGATCTTTAGTGGATTGCAAATTGAAGAAATGGACTGTGACAAGCTTGCAGAAAAGATCGCAGTACAATAAAATCAAGCTGTTGGATCGCACTCTTTTTTATAGAGTTTCATTCTTATTTCTACAATTGTAAAAGTTTCATGTGCTAAAAAAATTTTAATGAGCAACTTTAAAAATAATATATTTTGCATATTAAGAATCAGCATGGATAATTGATATCGTTCTTTCTTATTCTGTGTTTAAGGCCTTCCGGTTTCGGATTAACGGGTTTCTTCTGGGTTTGGTGGGCTTTTTTGGTTTGAAAAACCTCTTCCTAGCTAAGTTATTTTGAAATTGTCTGTGTAGGATTTCGACTCTTGTTGATAGAAAAGCAACGCCAAGTGTGGAAAACCCTGTTGCACAAAGTCTCCTCTAACTGGAGATCCAAAAGACTAGCACTTCGTGTAGACTTGAGAAGATGTGTTAGTCCCCATTCTACAATGGTTCTGGGACCATTGCTTTTCCCGGTGCCGTAATAATTTCAATGATTTAAAGAATATGAAAATTGCAACTTGGAATGTTACAACTTCAAAAAACAACACTTGTGTCGACATATTGCCTGACAAATTCAAACGCTTCGAACGGACTTATTAGATGTTTCAGACACTCATATCCAAGGGGTTGGAAACATGAATTTTGGTGACATAGAATTTATTTACTCAGGAAGGAAGGATGGGATGCATAGGCAGGGAGTAGGACTCATGATGAATAAGGAAGCTGCTAAATTTTCTTTAGGTTGGGAAGGTATTATTAATAGAATACTAGTCACTCATTTTATGACTAAAAAGTGGAGGGTATCAGTCATAGCAGTAAGTGCCCCTGTACAACCGACTAATGGAGATAGTAGTGACTCAAATGTATTTTACTTACAGCTACAGGAACAAATATACAAGATCTTGCGTAGAAATAGGGTATTTTTATTAGGAGATTTTTTTTAATTTTAATGCCCAGGTCGGTAGAAATAGGGATGGATGATACCTTAGCCTAGGTAAATTTCGTATAGGAAAAGAAAACAGTAATGATTAAAGACTGCTGCAATTTTGTAGGTATAGAGATCTAGTTATAACCAATACAGCATTTGGTCATAAAATGGTTAGTGTAAACCGAAGAATGTGAGCATCGACATAAGATACAAGGGTGTATAGGAGTGCTGTTATTGATGTTAAAAGTAAAGATCACCATCTAGTAGTGTCCAGGGCTTATCGAAAGTTGAAATTTAGAAAGGGATAATTTTATCCCTTAGACTCCAGGACTTTATCCCTTGGACATCCTGTTAGACTCCTGGATGACAATCTGACGGAAATTTTCTAGGAACAGTTGGACGCTACATTGGAGAGCTTAAAATTTGACAATATATAGCCTAAAATGGATAGAATAACTTTAAGAAAATAGTTTGTTAAGTCACTGATGGTGTCATAGGGAAGAAAGTTAGAAAGGCAGCTAGGAATATTTGTGATATTATTTTATATCTAAAAGAGAGAAGGAGGGGCCTGTACACGAATTATTTGAGTGGTAGATCATATAAAAAGAAGAGGAATATAAAAAAAAGCGGAGAAAGCATTAAAATACGAATTAAGGAGGTGTGAAATGGAGGCCATGGATAAAATTGCTAAAGATCTTGAAAATGCAGTAAGAAGATATAACAGTAAAATATTGTGCTGGCCTGATAATAAGTTGAGAGCGAATAGGCAATCTCGACTTTTCCCAGTTAAAGGTAAGAACACGGCAACAATTAGTGATAGAAAAGAGTTAAAGAGTGATAGGAAAATCGTTTTGAGAATGTGTTAAACCGTGATAGAGTTACAGAAAAGGATATAAAAAAAGATCAAAAAAATTTTCTGACACTTTGGATTTGAAGCAAGATTTATTTTTTGATGAAGAATTTGTGATTTTACTGAAAGAATTAAAAAGAGTAAGGTTCCACGTGCTATCAGCATGCTACATAAGTTCGGTGGCTGTGGAGATTGAGGCAAGTTACTGAAGATTATGAGTATGATTTTTGAAGAAGGGGAATTACCTAGCGATTTTAGTAAAACTATTTAAACCTCTCTTTTAAAAAAAGGTGATATGAGTGAGAGTGGTAATTATAGACGAATTATCATGGTTTCTGTAGGAAGCAAATTACTTAGTGTGATGATACTTTTTAGACTTAAGAGATGCTGTAGATAATGTTTTCTATTGAAGAACAGTGTGGTTTTAAGAAGAGGAGAGGATTCGTTGACCAAGTTTCATTCTTAGGTTAATAATTGAGAAATGTCCGAGTCATCAAACTCCTTTTGTCCTCAGTTTTATCCATCAAGAGTAAGCGTTGATTCAGCTGATGGAAGAGCCTTAACGAAGATCCTATCCTTGTATGGTATTCCAGATAAATATGTTAAAGTTATTTGTGCTATGTACGAGAATAACGTAACTGTGATTAAGGTAGGAAATGAGGCTGCTAGCTGATTTTGTATTAAATCGGGAGTTAGCAGGGTTGCGCCCTATCCCCATTTAAATAGATCATTTGACAGACTTAGTCCTAAGGAGCACAGATAAGGTAATGGGAGAATAGGGAATCCATTGAATGAACGTAAATAGCGACGAAGACCACACTGCCTTTCCACCATAAATACAAACAACAGGGAAATTTTTCTTAAGACAGTGGAATCTATACCCTATACAAATATTTCGACCCTATACCCAAGGGCCTTCCTCAGCAAAACAAATTAAAATATAAAAGAAACTCATATTAACATATGACCATTAAAACTAAAACAATTTTAAAACAGTTCTAGCATCCTTACTTCAGGTAAGTTCAGGAAATTCATATAGGGTTAAGGCTCCACTGTTTTAAGAAAAAATTCCCTGTTGTTTGTACTTGTTGTTTTTATTTATGAATCTATTGGGGAAGTAAAACACTCCTATTCTTAGATTATGCTGATGCTATGATCCTCCTAGATGAAAACGTTGGCAAAATGGATGAATTTTTAGAGGTTTTGCGAGTTCAGGGTGAAAGAATATGTTTGAAAGTTAATGTTAGGAAGACTAAGTCACTATGTATAGGAATAAGAGAAGAAGGAAAGCTGACGCTGGGGAACGAAAAGATCAATCAAGTGGACAGTTTCACTTGCCTAGTTAGTATTATTAGTTAAGACGGTGGGTGACGTGAAGATGTTAAAAGTAGAATATTCAAAGCCCAGATTTTTTTTTTTTTTTTTTTTTTCACGGTTGAAAAAAAGTCTGGATGAATAGGAAGACAAGCCTGCGAACCAAGATTCGAATATTGGAAGCTACAGAGAATACAGTGGTCAAATATGGTCCTGAAGCGTGGGCACTTCGCTATATGAAGGAGGACTTTCTAGATGTTTTCCAGAGATTAAATAAAAAAAAACAAGTTTTTTTTTAACTGAAAGTAAGAAACGACGTTAAAACTTAAAACGTGCAGAAATTATTCCGTATACGAAAGGGGCTGTCCCCTCCTCAACGCCCCGCTCTTTACGCTAAAGTTTATTATTGTTAAAAAAAATAGATTTGTGAGAAAGTCAAACTTTGGCGTAAAGAGCGAAGCGTTGAGGAGGGGACTGCCCCTTTCATATACGGAATAATTTCTGTTCGTTTTAAGTTTTTACGTCGTTCCTTACTTTCAGTTAAAAAAAACTTGTTTTTTTATTTAATTTTTGAACGTTTTTGAATTAATGCAGGTTTTGATTTTGCCTCACCGTACATGAATAATTAAAACAAAATGTGCATATTAATTTTACTTTTATTTGGTTAAATGGCTTTCTCAAAACTTGTTTAATTATATTTACGAACGTTTTTATTAGTAATAAATATACGTAACTTACGAATTAACTTACGTAACGAACTTCTATATTCATATATTTTTAATACGTATATTAGGAGGTTCGCCCCCTAGTCAATACCTTACTCTTTAAGCTAAAGTTCGAATTTTGTTCCAATTCTTTAAAAATGACCGCTTAATCACAAAGGCCTTTATTTAGAATAAATAGCTCTTATGAAAGTACTAAAAAATCTTTGGCTTAAAGAGCGAGGTTTTGACTAGGGGGTGAACCCAATCATATACGTAATATTTTCTATTGGTTTTAAGTTTTGATGTTGCTGCTTACTTTCAGTTAAAAAAATTTTTTTTTTTTTGTTTTTTTTTTTTAACTTCTGATCTCTTTTTTAAATAATGCTGGGAAATCCGGCGTCCCCTTCATAGCAATGTCCCTTCCCCCATGAAAACTTCCTTCATGGAAAGATCCTCCCACATAATCCCCGATCGACTCACCCCCCCCCCCCACTACCAGAAAAAATCCCCACTGAAAACGTCTGTATACTTCCCAATAACCAATACTATATGTTAAAATTGGGTAAAGTTCATAACTTTCAGCCCTCCCCCCGAGGACCTCGGGGGATTAAGTCATCCGAAAAGACATAGTTATCATATTTTCGACCATGCTGAACAAAATGGCTATCTAAAAATTTTGAACGGGTAACTTTTGGAAAAAAATGAGCATGGGAGGGGGCCTAGTTGCCCTCCATTTTTTGGTCACTTAAAAAGGGCACTAGAACTTTTAATTTCCGTTCCAATGAGCCCTCCCACGATATTCTAGGACCACTGGGTCGAGACAATAACCCCTGGGAAAAAAACACGCATCCGTGCTATTTCTTCTGGCAAAAAATGCAAAATTCCACATTTCTGTAGATAGGAGCTTGAAACCTCTACAGTAGGGTTCTCTGATACGCTGAATATAGTGGTGTGATTTTCAATAAGGTTCTATAACTTTTAGGGGGCATTTCCTTCTTTTTTCGAAAATCAGCCAAATTTTCTCAGGCGCGCAACTTTTGATGGATAGGACTAAACTTGATTAAACTTATATATTTGAAATCAGCATAAAAATCTGATCCTTTTGATGGATCTATTGATATAAAAATTTTTATTTTAGAGTTTCAGTTACCATTGAGCTGGGTCGCTCCTTACTTACGGTTCGTTACCACGAACTGTTTGAAATTGCCAACGGATTGTTTTGCGTACCCGACTGACTGCCCGTTTTTTAAACAGTAAGCAATACGAAAAATGAAGTTCAATGCCGCATTCTAGGGCTATAGTGAGAAAATGGTAAAGATAGTTGGAACATGTTTTGCGGATAAAGAATGATCGCCCAAGATCGTCCTTGTCGGGTGAGAATGTCGCAAGGAAAGATTTATGGGAAATGAGGAACTCCTTGGCGGAGTTTGAATAGATTGATATGGAGGAGGAACGTGAGTATTTGTGTTGGCCTTAGGCGGCTGGATGCTGCAGTGAGTTGTTTGTAGTAGAGGTAGTAATAGTAGTAGTACTAGTAGTAGGACTCCTATGTTTAAAACTTAGTTTTTTAGATTTCTGGTTTCTATTGACCAAACCTTTACTGTTAGCTGTTTGATCTAAGGCTGTTTTAAATGTAAAAGAGCGTTATGGGACCCTCCTTCGACCCCCTTTTTTACATGGTTTTTCATCTACTTGCTTTTTTATATCAAAATATTTACCTTTTCGTGTTTTAAATTGTCCCTTGATACAAATAAATACTTGATCTGATTTAATCGTGCAAGTGACTACTGTAGCCATTACTATCCTAATATTTGTTGAAAAGTAAAATTACTTATTACCTTGTGACAGTGCTGTGGATAAAATCGTGCCTATCGGTTAAAGGTCGTCTGGTTCAAATCCCGCATTTCGCAAGGAATTTCCTTAAATGTAATGTTACTTAAACAATTTTTCTTTTGTTACTCAATTTTTTTATTCATTTTTCTAAATATTTGATTTGTAAGGTGAAATTCTCATGTAAATAAAAACACAATTATTGTATGTGTACTATTAATTAATGTCAAGAGTAACCTTATATTGGCATGCTTCAGGGAGCCATCTATAATTAGTGTGTCATACGATTATGTGATGAAAATAAGCCAAATCATTTGGGTAAACTAGATTTAAAAAGGTAAGTTTCTGCAGTCTCCTTTGCCTTTCTTTTCTTTCTTTTTTTTTGCAAAATCATCCTTTTTTAGTTCAAATAACAGAGTTATGCATAATCGATGGATAATTTGAAACAGTTACAAGCCCCTTATCCAAAGATAAAATGCTAATCTTTAATTACCTGTCTATTTCAGATGATTATTTTACCCATAGTGGAACGTTGGTTTGACATATCATTGTCGTCGATATACAACTATGCAAGTAGCGTACTGTAGCATTCATAAGAAGAAGTAAAAAAAAAAAACTACCTCAGGATGGGGACAAGGCAGCTCTGTTTTGATCTCGACTTGAAACATTTTGGAATCATTGCCTAGACCACGAGGAATACAAATTTTTGTTAGGATTGGGGAAGGGTGTCACAAGTAGTATGTGTCGTCTGGATTTGCTTGCGCCCCTAGGAATTTCAATGTTATTCTATAGAAACTCTACACCTTTTCAAAAAGAGTGACTATCCCCATGCATATAGGTAATACTTCTACAGGGCATTACACCTTTTCAAAGAGAGTGAGTATAACTTGATTGGTGATTGGGATTTGAATAAAAGAAATGGTTTTCACTACAATTCATATTAGTAAGAGAATCGAATTCAGAGCGAATAGTTTATATGAGACGATATTAGTGGAGAAAAAATTAGTGGTGTATTTAAATTATTGGAGGTAAGTGATGGAGCTAACAATACAAGCAATGATATATGAGTACCCGATGTGGCTGTGGAAATAACAAATGGTTGCAGACTATGTCTTGAATGAGACACTATGTATGCTAGATACGTAATATCATTAAGCAAATTTAAGCAGGAGGAGCAGCTATGTTTTGCTGGAAAAGTGAATATTCTCCATATAAATAAACTTCGGTCAGCATTAGATGTCCTATCGAATTATATTGATGAGAACAAAATGTATAAGTGAATATTATTATCATTATAATTATGTTCAATAAAATTGTTTCTGAATCAATGATATTTTTTTTCTTCCTACGGTAGAATAGGGTATATTTTTTTTAGAGTAGAAAAAATTCCAGTTAGTTTGAAGTTGGCTGTGAGAGAGTTAAGACTCTGAAAAACAGATAGATTCGAGAAAGAGCGAATCAGGGGGAATCTAGTTCTTATGGAAAAACGTTTGATTCTAGATGACAATTTTCTAGAGCTGTCTGTTCAAAGGAAGATATTTTCTCAGGGAATGCTTGTCGATATAATGAAAACTGATTCTCCATCATTAGACTATTGTATGAAGTTTCTACGTCGTGGTCCAAATGCATTTACACAATTTATTGATATATTGATCACGACACGGCCAAATGATATTGTGGATATGCTTTTAAACATTAGTTTAGAAATTTAGGACTTTTTTTCATGAGAAAGATGGTGCTCAAGGATGATTTAATCCTCTCTCTCTCTCTCTATCTCAGACAATTTTTGTTGTTGCTAGCTCAGTTTCATTGTGGCAGTGAGAGTGTCAACACATAACAAAATGTTCCATACATGTCCGTTATGTATGTACACACTGGGCAGCTGGTCATCATGTGAGAATTGCACAATGATTGATGAGTATGATGAAAAGTGTAGATTATGCAACCCGTGTAAAATGCATAGAGGATATACTGTACAGATTAAAGGTTGTAACTCCTGTCTTGAAAAGGTGCGTAACTCTCATCATAGACGTCACCTATGCTCCAATTGGCATTATGATAAATGTAATCAGTGGGAGAATACATATACCGGTATTATTCTAAATAATTCTAACCGTAATTTTAGTTTATTGCTACGAGATTGGTATCGTCGTGATTTTAGATTGTTCAGGGAGGAGGAACCGTGTCAGCGATTCAACTGTTGGAACAACAAAATAAAATGGTTTATACGTCATCGCTGTGAAGACAATGGCTGTTATGATAATAAGCCCACTGATTTTTTTTTGGCTGTGACGGAATGTGATTCTACACTTGAGGACACTGTTTATGAAATTGCTTCAAATAAGCAAATTGAAACATGTGAATTCCATAGAATGAATGAGAATAGTATCATTGACTATACAATGAGATATGACAAGAGTGAAGTCATACTCTACTGTAGAAAATGTGACCCTGAAACTGCAGTACATCAGGATCAGTAGACTATGAATTCAGATAATCTACCAGGATTAGTTGTTGTCGACCAATATCGAGCAGTTTATGCAATCTAAAGTGTAGAAAAGTCGTGTTATGATGTATATAGATTTTTTTTTATTAATAAACAATTTAAAATACATTATTAGAAAAGTTTATTATTATGGCACTAAAATCAGTATTAAATACACTTGTAAGTATATTCTCCACTAGAAAGTCGTTCAATCGAGGTAAGTCAACGTAGATGTTGAGAAACTGCTTGTAGGTATAGCCACGACATCTGAACATGAAAAAGAGTAGTGCATGAAAACCACATGTCTTAGTCGTTAAATGCTGTACTCTTCGTTGATTTTGAATAATGGTTTTCCCACTGCTTTCAATAAAGTTGCTGATGTATGGAGCGTAGAATTTATACGATAGGCCAAGAGGATCCAAAAATTCAATATTCTTCGCTGTTTGAAAGATGCATAGCCAATGACCGGTCTTCAAGGTCGATGAACAGTTTCTAACAATAATATGAGTGTTGCTTGCAGGTGACATTTTTCAAGGAAGTACGATGATGTGAAATGGGGCTTGTAATTAGACATCCATAGATCTAGACAAAACAAGTTGATTTAATTGTTTGTGTTAATAATGCAAATCTAGGTAGAGTACTGCCGTCGGGTGTGATTTCCCAATAGGTTTCAAATTGACTCAGTGATATTAGCGTGATACTGTCAGTCAGAGCATCGGCAAATTTACACTCTAAACGTACATTCCCTGTTCGTACTATACTCATATCCTGTGTGCCTGACAAGTCCAAAACAATAACCCCATGATTTTTTTAAAACATTGAATCGGTTATTCCATTTTCAAATAGTTGAGAGTCGTTATCTAGGGATTGCATCGTCAACTCGTACAGAGTTCTATAGGATTTTTTTTGTCAACTAATAGAGTGTACAGTGGAATACCAGTCACTTTGTACACAAGGCTAGATATACCGAAAGAATTAAAATCATGGGGGGATTCAGTGAAGAATCCAAAGGCATTACCACTCTTCACAAGGGCCAAAGCCAATTTTGATGGGATTTCTCCATTGATAAATGATTAATCGCTATAGCTACGAGAGCCGGTGGCTATGTGACGTTGATTGGTGATTGTATGGGGGACAAGAAGTTTAATGTTGTTACCATTGGCTCATAGCTTTTCCACTGCCAATGCAACAGAGCTCATAACCTTTTGTTTTCGGACGTGGAGAATTGCCGATGTGATAATGACATTTGCATCTGGTGCGGCAGGAAGTGTTTTTCTCAAAAAGAAATTCGATGGGGCCATCTGTAACTTTATGTCAATCTTGACATTGGAGGATAACCATTGAGATATATTAAATATCTCATGATTTAATTTTAAAGCTAGATGATAGTCTTGGGTCACTGCAGCAGTTAACTTGCCATCAGTATCAACACTTGATCGATATTCATATCCCAATGATTGTCCTCTCAACTCCTTGTATACCTTTGGTGTCTTCATCATAAATTGAATGTAGCTTGCATAGTTGGATAAATTATTGCTAGCGCTCACCAAAGTCCCATTAATAAATACATTAATTTGCTTTATTAGGTTGTGTAGAATACAGTTTTCATAGGATAGACCATAGCCAGCATTTGGAGTAGTATTATCTGACTTTTTCTTCACCGCAACATTTAAATCAATAAATGTTGATGACAAATCAATGAAATATTCTTAATTGGAAAATATTTGAAAGTTTATATTTTCCGAGAGGGGTTGTTGGGGATGAAATTGTTCATAGTAGCCATATTTGACACTGACATCAACATTTTCATCAATGAACAGATTCAATGAGGAACTGATTGATGGATATGATTCCTTGTGGGGGAGATAAGTCATCTTAAGAAAAGAAATTCTTCCTTGATCTAACAATCTTTTTCTTTTTCTTCTTCTGCTTATTGGTCTTCCTTGTTTTATTCCTCAAAGTCCTTGTTGATGTCCTTTGCTTCCCGCCTGGGTGGAGACTGATGAGTGAATGGCGCAAAAGCATCCTTTTCAATCCCTCGCCATTTTGCCGAGATTTTAGTTGTTCACCAACGGCTCTTGGTGAAGATCTAATATTTTTCTTAACACTCTCCTTGAAATTCTTGCCCAACCCCCAGTCTTTGAGTGTGGAGGCAGCAAAATTTGATTTAGCAGGCGCAAGATATTTTTTTGAAAGGGGTAGTGCCGAACAAAATAGCCTAGCAAACCAGCTGCCAAGAGCATAGCCAGACATTGTAGTACGACCCTTGTAGCAGTCCAATCCATTGCCTATTTGACGTGGACTCAAAGCACCAACATAACGATCAATATCGGGGCGGACAAATGGAATTCTTCTATTTATCATTTTAGGTGATTGTGCTGTCGTTGACAATGGGTCGAAAATGACATGTAATCACTGCTAAGCCTTTTGTTGTTGCTAGAGGATCACCCAATTCACTTCTTAGTGTTAACTGACAGAGTTACAAATATAAAGTGTTTACAGGAACATACTGAAGATGCTTTATATTGTAGTGATGAATAAGTTCATGAGATGTTTTTCGTTCAAGAACAAGTAGGAGTGGGACATTTGAATTACCGACTCTCAATGTTTACACAAAGGATGAAAAGATAAATATTCAAGATTCCGAGCCGAAACCCGGTGGATAATCAGCAAAAATAACTTGATTGATCCCGTAAACGCTGCCAGCATTTTTCCCATTGATCATATTCTGTTTAAAGCCAAGAACATCTCTCAGATTATCATTGAGAATGTTTATTTCAGTGTCAACAGGGTAGTTAATGTAAATCCTATCATGTTCCAATGAATAATTAAAATGGAATCTACAACTCCTACAATGCGAGATTTTTGTATTGATTGTACGACACAAATCTCCCATATTATCATATTCAATATATTTCAATTTGGCATGTGGATAATCACTAGATTTAAGTGATTCAACCCTATCATATGTAACATAGCTCAGGCAGTTCGTAGCCCAGTCAAATTGTATAACTTATATATCATACACACGATCCTTTCTCAGGATATCATAGGCATTTTGAGAATATAGTTAACAAAAGCCACTTAATACGCACCGTAAATTTGATGGCGGGGGATAGTTTTGTCCAAAAATCACTTGTAGTATTCAACTCATTGTAGAGAGGATCGGAGACGTTTGACATGAAAGCTCCATAGAAATAATGTGTCATTTTCAATATCTTCAACACAGATACAATAATCAAAATAATAGTTGTATCCTAGCAACCGAACAAGTAAATGTTTTTTGCACCTGTGAATACGAGTCTTTAATTTCTTTTCAATTTGATAGCTTTCACTAGCATTTTTAACTTTTTTAAATTCATAGTCATAAGAGACACCGAGAATCTCTTCATCTATTTTATCACGCATGCGATAATTTATTGGTTTAGTGTCTAGGATTTTTGCCACTTTAAAAAGTTCGGTGGACCACAACTAATTCCCCTTTTCAAAAACATTAGTTGCTCTATTAATTCAAACAGTATCACCAACATTGAATTTATTTTTCATCTTGACAATCGTTTCATTGGAATACTGTTAAAGAAAGGTGTCAATTACATCATGATCAGAATGAAAATCTTCCGTTGACGCAGAGTTGGACAATGATCGATGAGGGTGTTGATTATAAATGAACATGATTTTATCTATATCATTAATAAAAGCCGGTGTATTTTTTAATGTACAATATCTTAAAATTAAAAGTCGAATAGTTCTTATCAATCGTTCGGCTATTGCAGCTTTTTTAGGTCTGTGACTATGATAGAGCAGTGTACTATATTTCTCTAGTACTTTTGCAACATGAGGATTAAGAAATTCACTACCACGATCCGTTTGAATTTTTTTATACGAATCCTGTTCGAGAATACTTTCAATGGCCTGAGCAACTTCAACACCTCTCTCTGATCGCAATGGAATTGCATATGCATAGCAACTAAAAACACTGATTGCAAGTAGAATGTATTTGTACGACGTATTGTGACGTGTTTGAAGCTCATCTAGTGTCAGGAGATCTGCTTGCATTATATGCAATGGGTGAAAGGCTTTCGTTTTTTAATATTGATTGGTATGAAGTCTATGATTTCAGTGCAGAGTTTAACTTGGTTCATTCTGTAGATAGTCTTTTACACATTGAGTGTGAACACCAGTGACTTTAGATAGAGTGGTGGGGGAAGTTAAACTCCCCGCTTCATCGATATTTTCATAAACACCTTTCAGAACTTCAACCATTTTGAACGTAAACACGTTATATGACGTCCGCTACCCTTTTGTATACTGGCTGTTGGTGGTGGTGGTAATGGTGACGTTGACTTGATACGTCTTCGCTTTTGTCTAGCTATCAGTGGTGTGCTAGTATTTTCCAAAATTGATTTAAAATCTTCTTCGTCTTCATATTTTAATGGTTTCAATATTATTGATTATGATGATGATGATGCATGTTCATTTAATTTTTTTAGAATTTGTCTATTGCTAATAAGACTTTTGGGGAAGTTTAATGTATTTAGAAAATTGTATAGATGAGCGTCAAATGATAATAGTCCTTTACTATTTGTAACCATGTGCTACATTAAATCAAGTAGATTATAGTTTTTTATACGAATTATAATTCTTTCCCCATTACTCTCAACTTGAATTTGATCACTTTCCAAGAGATGGGCTAGGAGTTGTTTTCTTTTTGCAACCTAATTGCGGGGACTTAGGATTAAAAATTTAGAAAAAAATTAATACAAATTCTCCGTCTTTAATTGTGTTCCAGCAGCAGCAGCAGATTCTTGAGAAGATGATTCTTTTTTGCGATCAATACCAGCAGCAGCATCAGTGGGCTTCGACCGATAGGACTTGTGTTTGTCCACTCGGCGAAGTGCATCTTGAAGTAAAAGCAGTTTTTTATCATCCTCAATATTTTCATTGTCAAGGAATTTACTCAGATTGTTCTCAAAGTGTTGCGCGGGCAAGAAAGCAAGTTGTATTTGAGTCAATTTACACGGGTTTGCCATCTAGAGAAAACTGTTTACAAATCTTGCAATTATTGGCGGTACAGGGGTGAAAAAGCTACCGCCCGCCTTAAGAAGTCGTTTCCTTTTGAAATTCTTTCCTTTCTTTTTAGAGGCCAATGTACGTACAATGGAACGATGTTGCTTTGCCTGTTGCTTAACTACTTCTGGCAGTTGAACATTACCCTCGGTCAAATTTAAACAAAGTACAGGTATTAGATTAATGAAATCATTGTCAATACCATGTATGAGTATTGCTTTCCTAAGCGAAGGTTTTGAAGCGCTTAGAACTGAAAACAAATGTGTTTTTTCATGTAGTCTCTTCAGTGTCATGATAGTGACTAATAGGTCTTTTTAGTGTTCACGGGGAGATATACTGTAATTTCATTGTCGAAAATATCTGTGACTACACGCAGATCCTCGGGTTTATTTTGATTAAGATCCAATACGATAAGAACCATGGGGTTTATTAGTTACCTGATTATATGCTGAGAGCAGAAATTTAAGGGCATCTCGATCGGTCTCTTTATTGAGGGTTATTAGCGAGGGAGAATCACGAACAACTGTAGATGAAATAATAGGTTCAGTTCAAAGCAAGTGTTCACATAAATTTGCTCTGATGAAAGAGATCGTGTAGAACCAGAGTAACGGAAATCTGTTCATGATGAGAGTGAACAGTGAACAATTGCAGCATTTTCTGGGACCATTGTTCAATATATTTAGCCAGATAGTCAATGATCAGCCAAGAGTTTGCTTCAATAATGTTGAAAACATTAAGTTTCTGTATGACTTGTATCTGCAGCAAACCAATGGTGGTGGCAGCAAATGCTTTTATTTTATCGTATGACTCCTGCCAAATACTGTAACAATAGTAGATTTGTTGCGGCTTTTCCAAAAACATTTTATCGCAATTTTTAATTATTTTAGTTAAGAGTCTTGTTTTGCCCGACATTGACGGCCCACACAGAAACGATCTGAATGGTGTTTTAAATTGATTCATGTTCCCTTCAACAGTTCACCTGAACAACTAACTGTAGACCATAATTGTCTAATGACTAAGTAATTTCCCTGCTACTACTCTGTTCAAGAATAATAATAATAAGAAGAAGAAGACGAATAAAGAATCATATTTTCTTTTATTATATGCATAAAAAAAAAGTAACAATACATTGAAAAAAAAAGCACATTAAACATGAAAAAATACACTTTTTTGTAATTTATTTATTATAAAAATACAACATTTACATAGGCACAGAGAGAGAAAAAATATTTAAATAAATACACTTTTTTTTGTTTATTTATAGAGAAAAAATACAACATTAGGTTAAAGCACTTGAAAAAATATCACTTTTTTTTTTAATGAAACATTTACAAAAAAAATCTGCTCTAAGTAAAAAAAAAGATAATTTGATAGTGGCGGTGCACCCCCCGCTGGCGGCCGGCCCCCCCCTCCCTGGGCCGCGAGGCCCCCCCCCAAAAGGCCACGAGCCCCCCCCTCCCAAAGGTTTTAGGAAATAATTTACAGGACTATTCAAACCGAGACTTTTCATATGGATAACACATTCGGCCCGGTCTGAAGTTAAATAGTGACCAAGGGGGAGGGTGGTCACACCGTCTTGACAAACATAGACCTTGTCGGAGATGGTACTCATGGCAATTTTTTCTAAATTTACAGTAAAGTTTCTGTATTCGAGAGAGCGAATTGCCAGAAATTTTGCTCGTGGAATTATATTTTCAACAATACAATTCCTATAAATGTCTATGTCGAAATTCTTATCCACATAGCGCGTGGGTACTCCTTTGCAACGTTTCTTGATTTCCTCGTCGTGTGTCTGTATAAAGTACACCTTTTGACCTACAAACATACCACTGGAAATCAAGTCGCGTCCCGTTTCAGATTAAAAAAAAAAAACTGATTTGATGCCTAACCTTTCATTAGCTCGGGGAAAAGACCACCCCAATTGGTGTATTCCAACCGTGACCTAATAATTTCACCGTGCACACAATAATTAATTAGATTTGGGGTTTTTACTTTTTACAATAGAGAATCCGTTTCCCCGTAGCAGACCTCTACTTGCCCCTTTTTTGGCCATTGTACCCTAGCCACATTGTAGTAGAATTCCAACATGAGCTTTTTAGAGATCTCGAAGATGGCAGTGCCTGCATCAATATTTTTACTCAAGACAATGCACCTTTTTTCCTATTCAATAGTACCGTATATGGACCAATGATTGTGAAGGAAGTGTAATTTGGATCGGCAATAATTCGAGCACATTGTTCGGGATCGGTCACGACGTCACAACGGTTCCTATTGCGAACACTCACACAATTTACCGAAAGCCGAATTCAAAATGAGCTTATAAATTTGTTTTTCGGCTTTCGTCTGCGCTTCAGAACATTTCTTGACAAAAGTGTCAACAAACGTTTTTAGATAGGTTTTTTGACTAAACTGGAGTGCTCTGTGAACCTTTGTGACGTTGAAACCGTTGTTGCACATCCATTTTAAAGTCATATGATGTACAACTATGTTTTTTTTCGGCAGAAGATCAGCAATAAGTTTTTGTTTTGAAGGTGACCAATGCAATCCGTCCACCTCGACTAAACGCCTATTGCGAGGGCTCAAAGAGTCCTTAGTCACAGGTCTATTGATGCACGGGAAAACAAAATCCTTTACTGAATCGTGAATCTCGACTGGTATCTCCCTATCAGTTTCCAAAAAACATTCACCCGATTCATTATTTTCAGCACTGATTAGGGAGGATAAACTGAAATTTTAAGGTTCATTTAGTTCGCTACTGGAGTTACACGTTAGTGGGAAATAGGACTAGGTTAATGGCTAGAGAGAATTTACATTGGGGGCAATTGCAACTAATTGTTTCCCCATGTTCTCTCCAGTTTGATCAGTTTCCAACATACCATCCCGGTGAAACATAAATCCACCCCTCATTGACCTTTCGATGAACAGATGCTAATCAATGTCTGTGATTAGCCCAATTTTTCCCCCCTAATTTTTAGGATGAGGTCCATCACTAGATGAGGAGATGAAAAATAATACCCCAAATCAAGATTAAATTCTTCATAGATTTTGTCCGTATTTTTACACATAATGTCTAACAGAGTTAACACGTTACTCGACAAATACAGCTTGCAATAGTCAAACCCTTTTTTAAACCCTCCCTCTGCCCACACTTTTTTAGCAAAACTGTATTCATCAGGGGTGCACCTACGATCATGAAGACTGTCGTAAAACGATTCAATCGAAGGAATAGTTTCCTCGGCGAATCTCGACATGGAACAATAATAATCATAAGGATATATGCCCTTGACCGTTAAAAAATCATATAATTCATTTCGAAATTATTGCTTGAGATAGGGGAATGCGTTGCAATCGTCATCGGTCTTGTGCTCCTGAATTAATTCGCTCAATGATTTGGGGACAGCCTTTATGAATCTGAAAAGCAAATTTTATTCGTGTATTCAATGCTGTCTTCAACAAATTTCCAATTAAATTCCAAAACAAGCAACTTTTCCGATGATTTAGGAATGATTTTGTAGGTAAAGCTGTCTATCTCCCATGCATCATCATCCACTGTTCCATTTCTTTGAAGACATGCCAATGCTGGTAACACATACTTCAGATCATAGTTAGAGTTATGTATAAAAACCGGAAGAAAAAGTTGCTGTTTAATTTTTTAAATTACATGAATTGTGAGCCCACCCCCGAAAGTTACTTTTCCCCCGTTGAATTGGGATCAATAAGGTGGTCGTGATCCTGAACCGCGTCTTTTGGGGCAAGAGCATCTCTATAAACCCAGCAAATTGCCCCCTTTTCTAATGCCAGTTGCTCTTTTCCTGACAATTTCATTGGGTAGTTGGTGTGACACTTTCGTGAAATTACGCTATCTTCGGTTTTTATTAAAGATACTAATAACTTTTCCATACTGCCTTCCTCATCCATAGCCAAAAAAAACTCTTCCAACTGCATTTTATTGTTGGAATCACGACGGGCGTGTGCATAGGAACACGCAACTAGTTTGTGTTCCTTGACTATATTTGGCCTTGATGGGTCTGATACCTCAACCAGTCTTGTTTCACAATCTAAAGATATTTTATCAACTTGTAGCAGGGAATTTTGGAAATTTTTAAATTGTAAAATATCTGCCTTCTGCCGGCATTTCAATTCTTTGATTGCCATGAATTTTGCAATTGCTCATGTGATCTGAGAATGTTCTTTCAATTTTAAATGAGGAAAGGCACATGGGGCAATAGTGACGTTCCCCATATTTTTTGCCTTGGGATAAGAGTCGACTTATTGCTGTAACGGGGAAAAAATGACCATGGGAATTTACATCTTTGGGAGGCTCGTAAATAATCCCTACCCAATTTTTTACGATTTATACCATCGGTGTCCTCACTGAATAAAAAACTCCTTTTTTATTTGTTTTTTTCCCCCATCTACAAATTCAGTGTCATACTGGAGAACGACGACCCCCACCCCAAGAATTTAATTTGTTTTCTAGAATATTCTTATTTATTTCAAGGAAACCGAATACTTCCCCTCTAAACAGTCAAAATTTACTTTAGGGAAATTTTTTCCACCGTTACGTGCAAGTCCGTCGAGATTTCTCATTGACGATTCATTTTTTAATGTTTTATGGGATGCTGCTAAAAATGCATATTTAAAGCATTGTAGCCCCGTGTCAAAATTGAAACCCTGAACCCCTCCTGTAACCGACAAATCTGGGTGGCATTTTATTCTTTTACCCCGCCCTTCCCTTAAAATAAAGTTTTTTTATAATCTACTGAGATTCAGATCCATGTGTTCAATGTATAAAATGGTGGACCCACTTCCCCTCTCATTAAACGTGTCCAAAGTTGATATCAATTTATTTACCCAGTTGAAAAAGTTGTCCTCATTCATTTAGACCTGGGTAAAAAGTCTGGTTGCCAGTTGAAAAATGAAAATAAAAAATTTCCCCGGATGTTCCCTTTTTTAAATAAACTTTTTGATTCACTGATGCTTTAACCCCCCCTTGACCCCCCCCCCCCATTTCTGAATCTGAATCTCAATTTGCGCTCGAATTCTGTCGATGTAGCTATGGAGAACATTCACAGGGTCAGTTAAAATAATGCCCCCGTCAACCACATTTTCCTCGGGATGGTTAAAATCTACCCTATATGTTTGTATGTGACTTAGAGCAGACTCTAACAAATAAAATTCACGTAATTCCGAGGACATAGCACTATTTTCATGTCCTGCACCTATTTGTACAGGATCTAATTCACTAATAGTAAAGTTGTCATCAAAAATGTCCCCGGAAGAATTAGACCCAACAATTTGCATTGTTGTATCATTAAGCGAAATGGTGGGGGGTGACATAGAATTGTCAATGCCCCCCGTCTGTTCAACTGCAATGGTTGGAGATGACACGAGGTCCCCTAGTACATATTCCAAGGTGTTTGGGGACAATTGATCAAGCCAGCCTGTATTGTCCTGCGATGTAATTTCTTTACGAGGACCCGGTTCACTTGCACTAGTAACATCGCCTAAATGCTCATGCATAAATCAATCTACCCAGTCCGAATCCTCTGTCGTATTAATATCACAAGTTAAATCGTCTAGGCTATCTATGTCCCAAAAAAAAAACATCGTTAAGGAAACCCCCTTGCCATTCCATATTATCTACAACTAATGTAGCTTCGTCTCTGAACTCCATTGGCGGTGACAGAATTGGTCCTGTAAATTCAGTTGTTTCATTATCCAACGGCAGTGCTATTTCATTAATCTGTAGAAAAAAGGTTTTATTTTCTATATGAAATAACCATTTTTTTTAAAAGTTAATAAACTATGTCAATTTTTCATAGTCATTGTCCCACCACCTGAACAATTAAAAGAAGAAAAAAAAGTTACATTGGCATATGTCTTTCAAAATGACAATTGAACATTTTAAAAATATATATATTTTTTTAGTCAGGAAAATGAAGTTATTCTTAGAGGATAAGTTAGAACAAGAGAATGATATATAAAACTAATGGTTTTATTCAAAAAAAAAAAATTCAGAATAAAAATGCAAAATTGGGATCCAACTCTAGTGCCTGTCCCTCTTGATTGTAATTCTCAATAAAACCCAACCATCGTTCAACCGATGCAGTATGTTCTATGAAACATTACTCTTCAGCCTTAGTTAATGGGCATGAATCCCAAACATTGGTTACTGGTGTTGGTGTAACTTTCTCGACAATCCGAATTTTCCTATGTCGTTTGGCGGCGGATTTGATCGAAGTGCTGGACGCAGTTAACCTGTACTAAATAACTCATTGTTAACGAGTAACTTTTTTTTCTCCTTCCATATTAACCATTAAAGTGCACTGAAAATGATGGATGGTTCTTTTTAGAGCCTTGAGGAGGACCTTTGGGGACTAAAAGGTTCATGCGGGGTAGGAGGATTGGAGCCCTTTCAACTTGGATTAGAGGACTTCACAACACTATTCAAATAGAACCTGTGTATTGTAACAACCCTAGAGTTTCAGCCTCAAATCTTTTTCGAAAATATATTCTAAAATGGTCTTGTAAAATGTATCTAACTGTTTTGTCGAAATAATTGTCTAAAATGTCCAAAAAATGGTTTCGCTCAAATAATGTTTTTGATAACACTGCGTTGTCGCATTTTAAATTATTAAGAATCCTTTTTTTCCTGTGTTAATATCTCTTCATCTAAGATAGATACATCCAATTATTTGAAATCCCACTTTTGTATAGAGCGTTTAACACTCAAATTATACCTGTCGGATTAAAGTTCAAGTTTTCTGATGGATTATTTTGATAAAAGATTAAATACACACAAAGCTAAGTGCAAAACACATCCCAGTTTAAGAACGTTTGTTCAATCGTCAAGTGTGAAATAGTGATTTGTTTATATAGAGTTTGTTTAAAGAAATAATTGGATTTTTGCATTAGAAAACATCTTGCTTAAAAGAGAAATTAGAGGTAAGGTTTTATAAATCTATAGAAAAGTATGATAAGCTATTTTCTACTTCTGTGTTATAACCACTCTTTTATATACTGCTAATTTGGCTAATGGTAATGAAATAGGATTATTATAGAATAGTTTAGAAACAAATTTAAGTTTTACTCATCAAAAGTTACGTATTTGAGAAAATTTGTCTTATTTTTGAAAATACGGAAAGAAAAAAAATATATACATTTACAAATTCTGACTACATTTGTACATCTGAATTCTCTGGCAAAGCATGAAGAGCAGTTTCCTCCCGATATTGATTGGATAAGATTGACGCACTATGAGAATCTATCGATTCTCTCTTCAATTTACTACTAGGTTGCAGAACTTTGTTTAGAGCTGACACTGGCTGGAGTGGCTCTTGGCTGGTCCATCGAACTTGGATTGGAACTAGCATATCGGATGACTGATGGCCTTGCAGCTTGCATCGATGTGATATCATCCCATCTTGGTCTCTTTTCGGAGGGAGGATAATTGCATAAATACACCTCAACATTCTTAAAAAAGAAGGAAAATTTAGTAATGAAATATTTAAAAAGAAAATCTTTTAAAGTAAAATTTTGGAAAATTTTGAGTTTCAAGGGACAGGAGATTTCACAAACAGCGCCCCCCCTATATAAAAGCCTCTTAATCATCTGTGAAATCCATTTGCTTTCATCAAATACAATTGAAAAATATCTGTCTAATTTGGCCAAAAACAAACTAAAAACCCACAGAATGTGGCCTCGTTCCATCTTGCCCCCTATCAATTCTGAGTTTCCGACTAGAATTAGACAAAGCCCCCCTCCGTCTTAATCACCATCCTTTTGTTATCTTAACGCCGATAAGACGCATGTCAAATGTTGTTTTGAAATTATCGCCTCTTGTAAAAAGGTTAAACACAGGTGGTTCTATTTAAGCTGATTAAGAAAGCTCATTTTAAAAACACGATTAGAAAATTACATTTTTTTTGAATGAAAAGAACTGTTTCAAGACATTTACAATCGTAACCAAAGGAGAGGGGAGGAGAGATTTTATTTAAATGGAAAAAAAGCATACTCTGCGTTTTCTATCGAATATATTCATTATATTTTAAGTTTTTGTTTTTTGGGAGGGGAGGGGGGTTAAGTCCCCCTGAAATTTGAATTTAATATTAAAACGATTTTTTTTTTTTTTTATGCAAAACTCTTAAAACTTAGAAACATAAATTAAGAAATACTTAAAATAACAGAAAAAGGAATAAAAAGTCTCCTGGACATAGCCTAAACTAAAATTTATTGAGTACATAAATGGTTCGTCCTCTAGCCTATATATCACCCTATACGCTTAAGTTTTTTTTTTTTAGCATTTTTAAAAGAGATATCTATTCTACCCCTCTTTTTGAATATTTAATAAAATTGAAATACATGGACTGTTTAATATTTAAAAGAAGGAATCTTTTTAAAAGATCTAACAATATATTGAAAAAAAAGCGTAAGGAAGGAAGTTCTTCATTAACTCAATGACAAGACAAAAAAAATAGATTTATTTTTATTATAATAATGAGAAAGTTTTGCTCACCAGAAGTCGCTTAGAATATTCCATATCTATGTAAATGATTGTAAAAATATTGATACTGGTAGAATGAATGAACTATTCAAACTGTAGAAAATTCTAATCTGAAACTTGAATATATACGAAAAAAAATAATTGAATATATTGGCAGCTAAAAAAGACACACCGATTTTCTGACACGGATTTACCCTAAAAAGACACGTATATCATGAATTAGAAATCTAGTCTACGTAAATTATGTAAAAAAAACTTGTCCTTCATAAGATTTTATGCAAATCCCAAGTAGCACAAGATGGAACTTAGTATAATGCCATGTGAGGGAGCTCTGAATCTCTTTGAAAAGGTGTAGAACTTCTATAGAATAACGTAGAAATTCCTAGGGGCGCAAGCAAATCCAGACGACACATACTACTGTCACATAGGTCAAAGATTTTTTTGTCTCTGATCAGTTTCAAACCTGCAACCGTAATTTTATTGCACAAAACCCCATTTTATAAAAAAATAAGCTGAGGGCTTACCTCCCCCCCCCTCTAAAAAACTGTGGTCTTGAAAGGACAATTTTTTATTTAACTTTAAAACGCAATGTATATGTTTCAACTTTGAAAAAAAAAAGTTCTTTAACCTTTAAAAAAACATAATTTGGTACCTGTGCAAGTTTTCATCTTAGTTTAAAACATACGAGGATCATTCCCTTGACTAAAAGGAGTGCTAAGTTTTTCTAGTAGGGGAGGGTATTAGGTGGTCAAATTTTTTGCCTCTGATCAGTTTGAAACCTGCAGCTGTAATTCTGTGGCACAAAGAGGGCCTAGTGTACAAACGAATTTAAGCTGAGGGACATATGCCCCTTCATTTCAAAATGTGGGCTCAAAAAGGGCTAAGAAAACTTTTCCCCAATCAACTTAAAACTTGTATCCTTTATTCCAAGATTCTCAGGGCCTAATCAAAAAACAATTGGCTGGACCAGGGATTGACGTCAATCGGGAGAAGGGGCGAATGTTAGAAATTACCCCCCCCCCTATCCCCTTCTATAATTTTGCCCAACCCTCTTTAGACTTCAAGTTTTTTTTGTATTTTAGTTGAAAAAATACCTTTGTTTTTGTATTTGATAATAATATATTAGGAATAATGTTGTTTTTCCTTGAGAATTGAAACTTCAGGCGAACTTTGAGTGCGAAATCAGCAAATAATTTTACCAAATGAGTAAGTGAAGAATAATGAGACTAGGATTTTCTTCTTTTCATTCGTGGCATATTTTTTGCATTAATCTTATTGGTTGTAATGGAGTTTAATATATCGAGAGAGGAAAAATCCTCTCGAAATACTCAAGGGTGGAAAAGGGTGGAAAATTGTCTCCACGAATCCTCCTATGGAAAATCCCACTCCATGGAAAATGTTTCCCACATATAATTGAGTAACCACAACGAAAATATGACAAATAAAAATAATCAAGAAAAAGGGACTTTCAAATATATTCGAAGAATAAGCAAAATATGTTCCGTGGGGGAATATTTCCATGGAGGAATTCTTTACGGTGCAAGAGTTTTTTCCATTAAGGGGGCACCGGATTTACCACCATTTAAAAAACCATCAGAAATTGAAAAAAGAAGTTTTTCAGTTGAAAGTAAGGAGCAACTTTAAAATTTAAAATGAACAGAAATTATTACGTATATGAGGGGTTCGTCCCATCATCAATACCAAGCTCTTTACGCTAAAGTTTTTTTTTTGTACTTTCAAAAGAGCTATTTATTCTAATTAAACGACCTTTGTAGTTAATGGTTCATTCTTTAAAAATTGGAACAAATTTCGAACTTTAGCGTAAAGAGCGAGGTATTGGTGATTGGACGAACCTCCTTATATGCGTACTAATTTCTGTTCGTTTTAAGTTTTAATCTTGCTCCTTACTTTCAGTTGAAAAAACTTGTTCTTTTTTAATTTAATATGAATATTAAAAAGACGTTTGGGTCAGTAATATTTTTGTTTTAAATGTCTTCAACCGAATAGTGAGAAAATTTCATTAAAGGAATAAATACAAGATGCTTTTAAACTTTAATATTTATTATAAAAATTAAATAAATTTCTTCGGGTCGCCCCACGGCGACCCGAAAAATTGTGGATTATAAATTGTCGATCCCTGTTCTACACCACATATTCTGCCTACATTTTCGAATATACGTAGAATATACCAAAGTTCTTTTTTTTATTATCTTTATTTGTAAAACTTTCTTTGTTGCTGCTTAATTTTAAATGATGGGGGAATTTTCCTGAAGGGATTCTAGGGGGGGAATAGGCCAAGCACCTTTGATTTATTATCCGTGTTTAAAAGTCTCTTAAAGCGCGCGGGAGGTTAAAAAAGATGAAAGAATGAATTTCATAAAATCAATTTAATTACAAAATTACTTGTGTTGTTATATACGCATAAATTTTCTTTTAAGAGGGTGTGGTCACAAGTTCGAATATACGCGTAAATTGGGTGAATCATATGGAAATATATGTGCCTACTTTTGCGATTTTAACTATGTTAATAATCTTAGAGGTATGGGATGGAAGTAATATAGGAGTAATGTGCAGTTGAACATGATGGTGAAACCATGGATAGCCAAGAAAAACATTTAAATTACAAAAACAAAAAAAATACAAAACAATCCCGCTTTTCTTGATATGCAATCTGCATCATAACTCTGCAGAAAAAAAAGAAAAAGAAGGAGCATAAAAATGTCAAATTTCAACGAAGTTTTCTCCGCTTTAGATTAGTAGCATTGGCTCTTATCAGACTTTGCCAGGGACCGGGGTAAATGTTCTATTTATCTCCTAATGATATGACCAACGTCACACAGAAACCGTTGATTTTTAATTGAAATCAAGTATTTCGCTGTAGGAATCAAGTCATGGCTAATTGTAGAAAAAAACAATGAAAATCAACTATTCTGCATTAGGCATCAAGTCATGCTAATTGTAGAAAAAGCCAAGACAGATAGTAAGAGTAATTGAGTGGCAAATCTGGGATAAGCCCTTTTTAGGATTGTATAAGAATGATGTCATTTCATTTGTTGATAGATAAGTCTATCATCCATCCAGTTTTCATTCCTAGGGCAGAACTAAGGTAGATAGTCATAAAATTAAGGGATAAAAGATTAAGTTGATTTGGGTTAACGCGTGACTGACAATGTCCACTGGACTTGTATATAAAATCTGGGACTGAATTTGCTTGGACTCACAGGCACTGAGAGCTGCATACACACAATAGCTGCAACTGAGAAAATTATGGATATTTGTATTCAAATATCCAGCATTCGAATATGATATAAGTTTGATTGAGAAGTCGACTAGGTTGAATAAACTGAAAATTAACTTTAAGAAGTCTAATTTTATATTGTTTGCTCGTTTTAAAATCTATTACCCTTGGGTAGATAAGTTGAGATGTGAAAATTCATTTATTAATAGAGTGCACTCGACTATGTATTTAGGCATTATTGTAGATGAGACGCTTGGTTTTTCAGACCATATAAATTGTATAACATCTCAAATTGCCCGTAATGTTGGAATTATTAGGAATTTGTCCGAAAATTGTCCTTGGACTTTTGTATTTTTTAATTGTCCATTGTTACCTTTTATATTGTTGTTCGGTATGGTCTTCAACTTTTTAATCCCATCTGAAATGCCTTAGGGCTTTGCAGAATTCTGCCATTAGGATTTTAGCAAATTATGGACCGAGAGATTCAGTGAGAAATGTGTATTTAAACTGAATATTCTTCCTCTAGCAGGTATATTCCCATTTTATCGATCCATGTTAATGTTTATATTATTAATAACCTTACCTCAGAATGTTTTAATGGCATGTTTATAACTGGTGTGGGTCTTCACAATTATAATACGAGAAATGCAGATGCATTTCGGCGGCCGTAGTGTGAAACAACCTGGTCACAGTTCTCTGTTCGGCATGTGTTGCCGAGCTCCTGGAATCATTTACAAAAGGGGTTGTACGTGAGCATGACCGAAGTAGTTTTCGGGGAAAATTGAGTTTTTTTTTTTTTTTTTTTTTTTTTTTTTTTTTTTTTTTTTTTTAGTGCCATAATGGAATTTTTTGGTTGTGTTGTTAGCCCGTCGACGGGGGATATTGTTTTGTTTTTGTCTATTTATATTGAATTATCTGTTGGAGTTGGCCTAACGAACAGAAAGGTTCCTTGGCGTTTGTTTCTTGTAAATTATGTTTAAATAAAATTATACTCCTGGAAAAAAAGAAGACAATAATCGTATGCTTAATCTCCTGGGTAGATTCGTACACAAGCTCCTCCTCTGCGGGGGGAGCAGGGAGAAAGCGTTAACAGTCCACTAAAATTGAACTTACTATTTCTGACAGCACAGTCTTTCTCGGAACAAACAGAATAATCATACTGGTATGGTCTGTAAGCTTAGTGTTCTATTTCTTACGGGAAAATGCAATGATTATAACGCAGTATTTTTTTGAGTTTAGCAATTATCTAGCCTCATTTTTTTTTTCACCGCCATGTAAATCATTAAAAATAGTAGGGCAGTAGTCGCTAACCATGCCAACCGTCAGAGGGGCCGGGGCTATCTACCCTATTTGAAGTTCAATAAAGCACTCACATGTTGGATGTCAGTATAGTCCTAGGTACCATTTTGCTTGCCTTATGTTCCTTCCGGTTTTTCTCGTAGTCCTATTCTACAGGGGCATTACACCCTTTCATAGAGATTTACGCAATTAATTAAACCTGTATTATAAAACCAGCGCGTCTTGTTTCGAGTTTTAACGGACAATTTTTTGAAAAGAAGACATTTTTTTTTCTTGTTTAACATTTGCAAAAAAGGGGTAATTAGGGAGTGGAAAATTTTTTATTGGATTTACAATCGGAGATGTTTGATTAACCTTTGCAAAAAAAAGGGGGGTAAGGGGATTTGTGAATTGGAGGAGATGCCATGATTATGTACTGTATAATACACAAGTGATGTTTTGGAGCGTATTGTCAATTTAACGAGAAAATGACTGAAAAGTGTTTTGAGGGAGATGGGTTGCATGGAGGGTTGAGTTGCATGAGAGTTCAGTTAAAGGGGGTACAGTTACATGGGGGTTTCGGTTATACAGGGGTTCAGTTACACGGGGGTGGAGTTAAATGGGGATTGAGTTCCACGAGAGTACGAGAAAATGACTGAAAAGTGTTTTGAGGGAGATGGGTTGCATGGAGGGTTGAGTTGCATGAGAGTTCAGTTAAAGGGGGATACAGTTACACGGGGGTTTCCGTTATACAGGGGTTCAGTTACAAGGGGTTTCAGTTGCACGGGGATTGAGTTAAATGGGGATTGAGTTCCACGAGAGTAGTGCTTTTGTCGTGGTTTAGCTTGTCACAGTTTTAAAAGAGCTTTACGGGGATTGAGAGAGTCAGTTGCATAATTCCGTGTGATTTTTCTTTACTTGATGGTCATTAAAAACGAAATTTTTGTGTTAAATAAGTAGTTTTTGTATCTTTTAAAAGAGCTTTAAGGGGTTTGAGAGACTCAGTTGCCTGAATCCCTGTGGTATTTCTTTACTTGGTGGTAATTAAAAACTAAATTTTTGTGTTAAATAAGTAGTTTTTGTATCTTTTAAAAGAGCTTTACAGGGTTTGAGAGACTCAGTTGCCTAATTCCTTCTGGTTTTCCTTTACTTGGTGGTCATTAAAAACTAAATTTTTGTGTTAAATCAGTAGTTTTTGTATCTTTTAAAAGAGCTTTATGGGGTTTGAGAGACTGAGTTGCCTGATTCCTGGTGATTTTTCTTTACTTAGTGGTCATTAAAAACGAAATTTTTGTGTTAAATCAGTAGTTTTTGTATCTTTTAAAAGAGCTTTAAGGGGTTTGAGAGACTCAGTTGCCTGATTCCGTGTGGTTTTTTCTTCACTTGGTGGTCATTAAAAACGAAATTTTTGTGTTAAATCAGTAGTTTTGTATCTTTTAAAAGAGCTTTACGGGGATTGAGAGACTCAGTTGCCTAATTCCGTGTGGTTTTTCTTTACTTGGTGGTCATTAAAAATGAAATTTTTGCGTTTTGGTTTACGTGCGCGCACGTAACCTCGTCTAAATGAACCTTAAAAAAAAATGAAATAAAGCTATGTCGACTTTGCATATCTCTCCTGATTGGTCCCTAAAAAACCAGTCTGGTTGAAAACGTGGAGTTTTCGTACTGCTCACTTTTTTTGCACTGTGTAGGAACCAGTGGGGAATCCCCGCTCGTTTGGAAAGGTGCCAAGGAAAGGCATACAAATAGTATGTAGTTTCAAAACGTGTTTAATCACGTTTCTTGAATGAAGTATCTGTACTGTACTGTATATTCAAGAGGTGAAATCAATAAAGAGCTTGTTACTTACTTACAAATATTTTTTATAATTTCTTGAATGAAATTTCCTTATTGTGTGTATCCAAGAGTTGACTTCAAGAAAGAAATTGTTACTTACTGAGAATTTTTTCATAATTTCTTGAATTAAATTTCTACATCGCGTAGCTAAGTGAAAATTGTTTGTGATAAAGAGAAAAAAAGCTACTTACTTGCGATTTTTTCATAATTTCTTGAATGAAGTATCTGTACTGTATATCCAATAGGTGAAATTAATAAAGAGTTTGTTACTTACTTACAAATATTTTCATAATTTTTTGAATGAAATTTCCGTATTGTGTATCCAAGAGTTAACTTCAAGAAAGAAATGGTTACTTACTGAGAATTTTTTCATAATTTCATTAATTTAATTTCTACATCGTATATCTAACTCGTGAAAACAATAAAGTTTGTTACTTACTTAGAATTTTGTCATAATTTCTTGAACGAAATGTCTTTTTTGTTTTTTTTTGTTTATCCAAAAGGTTAATTCAATAAAGAATTTTATAATTATGATTAGAATTTTTTAATTTTATTGAATTAAATTTCTACGTCGTATATCTAACTCGTGAAAACAATAAAGTTTGTAAATTAATTATAATTTTGTCATAATTTCTTGAACGAAATGTTTTTTTGTTTATCCAACAGGTGAATTCAAGAAAGAATTTGCTACTTAGACTGAGAATTTTTTCATAATTTCTTGAATTTAATTTCTACGTCGTATATCTAACTCGTGAAAACAATAAAGAGTTTGTTACTTACTTAGAATTTTGTCATAATTTCTTGAACGAAATGTCTTTTTGTTTGTCCAACAGGTAAATTCAAGAAGGAATTTGCTACTTAGTTACAATTTTTTCATAATTTCTTGAATCAAATTTCCGTATTGCGTATCCAAGAGTTGACTTCAAGAAAGAAATTGTTACTTACTGAGAATTTTTAAATAATTTCTTGAATAAAATTTCTACATCATGTATCTAAGTGAAAATTTTTTTTTATAAAGAGAAAAAAATTTTACTTAATTGCGATTTTTTAACAATTTCTTGAATGAAGTATCTGTCTGTATATCCAAGAGGTGAAATCAATAAAGAGTTTGTTACTTACTTACAAATATTTTCATAATTTCTTGAATGAAATTTCCGTATTGTGTATCCAAGAGACGACTTCATGAAAGAAATTGTTACTTACTGAGAATTTTTTCATAGTTTCTTGAATCAAATTTCTACATCGTGTATCTAAGTCATGAAATTCTTGAATGAAATTTCCGTATTGTGTATCCATGAGTTGACTTTAAAAAAGAAATTGTTACTTACTGAGAATTTTTTCCTAATTTCTTGAATTAATTCATCGTGTAGCTAAGTAAAAATTGTTTTAGATAAAGAGAAAAAAAAAAGTTAATTAGTTGTAATTTTTTCATAATTTCTTGAATGAAGTATCTGTACTGTATATCCAAGAGGTGAAAACAAAAAGATTTTGCTACTTACTTACAATTTTTTCCTAATTTATCTGATTAGATTTCTGTATCGTGTATCCACGATTTGACTTAAGTATATAAATTGTTTTTTTTTCATAATTTCCTAAAAGAAATATACTGATTGTGTATAAAAGATCTTAACTCATGGAAGAACATGCCAATTAATGAGAATGTTTTCATAATTTATTGAATTAAATTTCTACATCGTGTATCTAAGTCATGAAAATAATAAAGAGTTTGTTACTTACTTGGAATTTTGTCATAATTTCTCGAACGAAATGTCTTTTTTGTTTATCCAGCAGGTGAATTCAAGAAAGAATTTGCTACTTACTTACAATTTTTTCATAATTTCTTTAATGAATTGTCTTTTTTATTTACCCCGGAGGTGAATTCAAGAAAGAATTTGCTACTTACTTAAAATTTTTGATAATTTCTTAAATGAAATTTCTGCATTGTGTATCCATGAGGTAACATGAGTGTGTGTTACATATTTACAATTCCTTCATAATTTCTTGAATCGAATTTCAGTATTGTGTATCCAATAGGTAAAAACAATAAAGACTTTATTACTTACTTCCGATTTTATTATGATTTCTTGAATTAAATATCTGTATTGTGTCCAGGAAGCGAATTCAAGAAAGCTATTGTTACTTACTTACAATTTCTTCATAATTTAATGAAATGATTAAAACTATTCTAAAGAATAAAGACGGATTAAGATAAAAGATATTTATCGCTTAAACGTATTTACATATTTTTGAAAGAATTTGTTACTTACTTACAATTTTTGATAATTCCTTAAATGAAATTTCTGCATTGTGTATCCATGAGGTAACTTCAATAAAGAGTTTGTTGCTTACTTAGAGTTTCGTCATAATTTCTTGAATGAAATGTCTTTTTTATTTATCCAGGAGGCGAATTCAAGAAAGAATTTGTTCCCATGTGTCTGACAATAGATGTATGCAAATTGCTTTTCTTACATCTCCGACGTTTTATTAGACATTCTAAACATTTGATATGCTAGCTTACTCTAAAAATAATGAACACATAACAATGTAATGGATAATATATTTTTAATGAAATAATGCTATGTAGAATATTAATACAAAAATATATTATGATACATTATTAATATCAATGATTAACTTTGGACATTTTGAATCTGTTCCATAAAATAGTTCACCATGTTCTCTCTTGATATTACAGCTATTGTCTTCTCTTAGTTCGTAATCAGTAGAATAATCATTATTCCATTTAGAGTCATACACAATTTTTACTGGTGTCTCATCAACAGGCTCAATATGCTTTTCGTCTTTGGTATTATTTGGCTCATTGACTGTTTGATCAATGGCAGTAACGTTTGCTGGTGCTTTGTTTTTCATCGATTCATCTTTATATTCCATCGTGATATTTTCTGACAATGCCCTTTTTATTTTTCTGGCAATTTCACTGTCTATTATCACATTATTTTTACACAGGTAACAGTTTCGGCACGTAGACAAGATATGGTTTACGATATTAGTAGAAGAGTAGGCCTTTCTTTTATTGATGTTCCGTTGAATGCTAATACCCGAAAGGTGACGATTGGATGTATCAGTAGGTAATGTGTTACCTGCAGCAGTAGCAAGGAGTTGTCCTTTATCATCAATGATTATTTTTATGTTGGCATTCTCTTTGAGTGCAATCATCTCTGGAGATCTCAATCTTGCATAACCACCAACATAAGAGTTGAATTTTTTCGGTATTCCAAAGAAATTTAATTCCTTAATGTCATGACAATGCATGCATACATTTCCAATAGTGCTACCACCTGTGCTTGTTTCAAAGTTTAAATACGTCTCTTTGTCAGCATTCAATGCTACAATAACCTTGTGATGTAAACAAACTTTATTAAAATGCTCCATGTTTACTTTTTTTTTTAAGATATGACTTATGTGTTTATCGTTCCACTGAGTAAAAAATACTGATTTAATACATGCAATCGATTAGGTAGTATCAATAACTGGTCATAGACTACCAGTGGGAAAGTCACATCGGGTCTCTGACCAATCACAGAGCGCAATTGTTAGAACTGTAAGCATATTTTGACATTTTAAGTTATGTACAAAAAGAAAAAAAATAAATAAAGTTGAAAAATTTCGAAGTTTTAAAAAAGTTTGAATTAAACACTTTTAGGATATCGAATGTCTTTACTGAAAAGAAGAAAAATCACACGGAGTACGGCAACTGAGTCTCTCAATCCTCATAAAGCTCTTTTAAAATATACAAAAATTACTTATTGAACACAAAAATTTCGTCTTTTAATGACCATCAATGAAAGAAAAATCACACGGAATTAGGCAACTGAGTCTCTCAATCCCCGTAAAGCTATTTTAAAATATACAAAAACTAATAATTTAACATCAAAATTTCTTTTTTAATGACAATCAAGTGAAGAAAAATCACACGTAATTAAGAAACTGAGTCTCTCAATCCCCGTAAAGCTCTTTTAAAAGATACAAAAACTACTTATTTAACAGAAAAATTTCTTATTTAATGACAACCAAGTAAAGAACAATCACACGGAATTAGGCAACTGAGTCTCTCAATCCCCATAATGATCTTTTAAAAGATACAAAAACTACTTATTAAACACACACATTTCGTTTTTAATGAGCAACAAGTAAAGAAAAATCACACGGAATTAGGCAACTGAGTCTCTCAATCACCTTAAAGCTCTTTTAAAAGATAAAAAAACTACTTATTTAACAAACAAATTTAGTTTTTAATGACAAACAAGTAAAGAAAAATCACACGGAATTAGGCAACTGAGTCTCTCAATCCCCGTAAAGCTCTTTTAAAGGATACAAAAACCACTTATTTAACACAAAAATTTCGTTTTTAATGACCACTAAGTAAAGAAAAATCACACAGAATTAGGCAACTGAGTCTCTCAAACCCTGTAAAGCTCTTTTAAAAGATACAAAAACTACTAATTTAACACAAAAATTTCGTTTTTAATCACCAACAAGAAAAGACAAATCACACGTAATTAGGCAACTGAGTCTCTAAATCCCCGTAAAGCTCTTTTAAAAGATACAAAAACTACTGATTTAACACAAAAATGTCGTTTTTAATGACCACAAAGTGAAGAAAAAACACACGGAATAAGGCAACTGAGTCTCTCAAACCCCTTAAAGCTCTTTTAAAAGATACAATAACTACTGATTTAACACAAAAAATTCGTTTTTAATGACCACTAAGTAAAGAAAAATCACACGGAATCATGCAACTGAGTCTCAAACCCCTTAAAGCTCTTTTAAAAGATACAAAAACTACTGATTTAACACAAAAATTTCGTTTTTAATGACCACCAAGTAAAGGAAAACCACACGGAATTAGGCAACTGAGTCTCTCAAACCCTGTAAAGCTCTTTTAAAAGATACAACAAATGACCACCAAGTAATGAAAAAACTACATGGAATCAGGCAACTGAGTCTCTCAAACCCCTTAAAGCTCTTTTAAAAGATACAAAAACTTCTTATTTAACGCAAAAATTTCATTTTTAATGACCACCAAGTAAAGAAAAACCACACGGAATTAGGCAACTGAGTCTCTCAATCCCCGTAAATCTCTTTTAATAGATACAAAAACTACTAATTTAACACAAAAATTTCGTTTTTAATGACCACAAAGTTAAGAAAAATCACACGGAATGAGGCAACTGAGTCTCTCAATACCAGGACAGCTCTTTTAATATATACAATAACTACATATTTAACTCACAAAGTCTTTTTTTTATTACCACTAAGTCAAGAAAAATCACATTGAATCATGCAACTCAGTCGCTCAATCCCCATAAAGCTCTATAAAAAGATACAAAAGCTACTTATATAACACAAAAATTTAGTTTTTAATGACCACCAAGTAAAGAAAAATCACACGGAATTAGGCAACTGAGTCTCTCAAACCCTGTAAAGCTCTGTTAAAAGATACAAAAACTACTTATTTAACACAAAAATTTCGTTTTTAATGACCAGCCAGTAAAGAAAAAACACACGGACTAAGGCAACTGAGTCTCTCAAACCCCTTAAAGCTCTTTTAAAAGATACAAAAACTACTTATTTAACACAAAAATTTCGTTTTTAATGACCATCAAGTAAAGAAAAATCACACGGAATTAGGCAACTGAGTTTCTCAATCCCCGTAAAGCTCTTTTAAAACTGTGACAAGCTAAACCACGACAAAAGCACTACTCTCGTGGAACTCAATCCCCGTGCAACTGAACCCCCTTGTAACTGAACCCCTGTATAACCGAAACCCCCGTGTAACTGTATCCCCCTTTAACTGAACTCTCATGCAACTCAACCCTACATGCAACACATCTCCCTCCAAACCATTTTCTGTCATTTTCTCGTACTCTCGTTGAACTCACTCCCCATTTAACTCAACCCCCGTGCACCTGAACCCTCTTGTAACTGACCCCCTTTCTTACCGACACCTCCGTGTAACTGTACCCCCTTTAACTGAACTCGCTTGCAACTCAACCCTCCATGCAACCCATCTCCCTGAAAACACTTTTCAGTCATTTTCTCGTTAAATTGACAATACGCTCCAAAACATCACTTGTGTATTATACAGTACATAATCATGGCATCTCCTCCAATTCACAAATCCCCTTACCCCTTTTTTTTTGCAAAGGTTAATCAAACATCTCCGATTGTAAATGCATTAAAAAATTTCCACTCACTAATTACCCCTTTTTTGCAAATGCTAAACAAGAAAAAAAACTGTTTGCTTTTCAAAAACTTGTCCGTTAAAACTCGAAACAAGACGCGCTGGTTTTATAATACAGGTTTAATTAATTGCGTAAATCTCTTTGAAAGGTGTAATGCCCCTGTAGAATAGGACTACCAGAAAAACCGGAAGGAACATAAGGCAAGCAAAATGGTACCTAGGACTATACTGATGTCTTCTCTATTACCAAAAATGGTGTTGGTAGTAAAATCATGCTTCTTGCCCGAATTTTCCATTTTGTCAGAACAGTGCTTCTGCAGAAATACGTTCTAATGGGATGGTACATAATATTTTCTCTCTCAGCGTTGGTCTGAGACCCTCATAATGTCTTCTCCTATGGTGAAAAGACTGTGAACTCTGTTTTTTTTTTTTTTTTTTTTTTTTTTTTTTTTTCATAAATATTGTTGACTAATAAAGAATGGGTGTTGTTCCTCTACAAGTATTGGGAAACAGAAAACAATTTTTTGAGGGTTACCAGACTTTGCAGCAGAGGGCAAGATATTACCCTTCCCAAATTTTTTTTCCATTTGTTTATCACCTTTATTCTGTGAAACGAGAGTTCAACTGGTTTAGAACTGATGACTAATGAAAAAAAAAGTTTTTAGGTGATTTTCAAGCTGGAATAGTTTATAGAGGAGAGTAGTAGAAGAGTCCCCCTGAGATTCCACAGAAGATTTTCTGAAAAACTTGAAAAATTAGTACCTGAAAAAACACACTATTTTCATGCTTTTCCCTAAGGATCAGACCTCTATGCAACTATAAGAAATTGGAAGATAGTAAATTTAGTAAAAACTCTTTTTCGCTTCCTAATCTTTTTGGGGACCTTTTTTTGGCGGGGGGGATTAATGCTCACCCAATCCCTTACTTGCTGTAATTATAACCGTAAATTCTACTTAACATCTTTCATGCTCACTATAATTTTCCTTTATTTTTCAGTCCAGTAGATGAATTAGGAATGACTGTTGTTACTTCTCAAGATCTCCCGGTGAAGCGAAAATACACAAAGTCTGAAAATTACAAACAGCGGAGGAGACATGATAGATTTAATGGCATGTCCGAAGAGGAAGTGAAAATGAGAACCTTACCTGATCATTTATTACCTAACTTGGATATCGTTGTGGTGAGTCCTATTTCTAACTTTTTTTTTCTTTTCCTTTTTGCTTCAAATAAGACAGGAAATTTGGAGTCGGGGTTGGCCCTAATTTCCCTAATTTACCGGTTTCCTTTCACCTAATTTACCGTTAAAGAACCTGGATTCAAAAAAATTTAGGCCTTTGACCTCTTGCCGGTGAAAATACGCTTACACTGATGCAACGATCTTGCATCGTTTCAAAACTGTATATCCGGACGTTCCAATGCAATATCACTGTTCTCTACTTAACACATATCCAAAATTTTAGTAGTGTGAGGCAGAGTCGTAAACAGCTCTGATTAAGGTATCAAGGGATTTCAAACTTTCGCCAACCGGCCAAGTACCACCGAGTGATTTTCACAATCCGGGCCCCTAAATTCTCAGATAAAAGATCTAGATACATTAGGGCCGTTTTTTTACTCATCAATGTGCTAAGATCTTGCATCTTTTGTCGTTTTTATGCAAACGTCTTTCATCATTCTTCTCTGATGAGTGGTCTGAGAACAATGATACGTTTATCATCAAAGTTCTCTCATCATTGTTCTATATGGCAGACAAATGGCGCTTTTTATACTTTTTGCTAACATCAGTGAGCTATAAGATCTTAGAACGAAGATGAGTTAAAAAACTATACTCTTTGCAGAAAGATGCAAGATCTTAGATGTAAGATCTTAGTGCTAATAAACGGCCATATGGAATCTGAAGAAACAGTGGTGTTGTACATTGATGAGGAGCTGTCAGAAAGCGTGATATACCATCGCCAGTATACTCTTGCCATTTTTATGCCTACACGGTGTTCCCAATAGTCGTCAAACGTACGTACATAATTCGTCGTACGTAAAATTGGCTGGTTTTGTTCTTGTCCTAACAACCAATAAACGCCAGTGCATAGATAGAAAGTCGTTGCACAGAAGAGATTTCAAATTGTAGCAGTTAAATAGTAAAAGGGTTGGCATTTCGATTTACAAACTCTGTTTCTCTTGTTACAAAAACTACCTTATTTGAGTTTGATCCTTAAGATTCGTATTTAATCCTTAAATGTCAAAAGTTTAAGCATTCAATTTTAGCCCTTTTCTTGGGGTGGCGGTGAAACATACATAGCAGCAAGGCTTAAAGGAGCTTTCCATCTAGAATTATTTACAAAGGTACCTAGCTGGGTAAAGTTTGAAACCTCTTGGCATGTTTTTTTCTTTTCTTTTTTTTTGTGGAAATTCTTAGAAAACGGTTAAGTTACTCGTAGGTTAACCGTCTATTCTTATAAGATAGAAGTTTTGTGCGATGAGCAAAAAAAAGACAGTTTGTATTAATCTTTTTCGCAAAACAAATTTGATTTCATTTTGTTCGCTGTAAAATGTAAAACCATTAGGTTATTGGCTATCTGAGTATTCGTGACGTCATTCATATGGAAAATGTTTTCCCAAAATTAATTACGCTCTTTAAATAATATATCTACGTGATTTATCTTGCTAATTTTCTCCACATTGGTTCGTATCGTCCCATTTTTCACTTTCTTCTTAGGAAGACCTACTCTCTTTGTTTCTCTCACAGACACGTTCTCACTTTCACTTGTCAACATACCCATTTGGACCTCCTCCCCAGGAAATGAAATTCCAACGCTACATCAGAGGAACACGAAGGTAAGGGGTTTCCAGTTGTAAGAGCTTTCCAAATGTGTTTTTATTGGGTGAGAGTGGAGGACTCACTTGAAGTGCCATATTGATCAGTGCAGGAGACATCTCTCCGTCAATGTCTCGTTTGATGACGCTGTGGTTTCTTGACATCTATAGGAGCTGACAGCCCTTCTAGCAAATTTGGCAGATTAAAATCTGTGGGCGTCATCGACGGCACAGGTGTAGAAGTGCAGAGGTGCATTGAGGTTGCCCCTACTTCTGACTCGTATTCCTTTTTATCAGCCCTCCAATATTTATCCAGACAGGTCATTTCTGCAGCACCGGTCCAATTTGGTCCGTCATTGGAGACAAAGTCTCACAATGTAGCTTCTTGCTGGTAAATGTTCTTTTATAATTATGAACTTAGTTGAAGTGGTTGACTTATTGAATTATTTATTGGACCCTGGTTGCTATTTGTTGTGTTTGGTAGGCCTGTTTCTGTGCATTCCGGTAAAATTACACTCTCTTTAGGCCTAGTTGCATCTTGGTTAAGGCTAAAGCCTGTTCATTTTACTAAAATCTATGTTTTTGGAATTCCTGGGGGAAATTCCACTTTTCCTAAAGGAGTTTGTGGATATTTCCGTGGTCATGGTCTTCCTAAGGACATATGGAAGATGTTGGCAAAAAGATATCTTCTTCAGCACTTTTAGTGGACCACTATTGATAATGTCAATCCTGTTGCCATTTTCATCTACGTGACCTTTTTTTTAGAGGTCTTCGTGCTTCTTCCAATTGTTTTTAAATGTTTTTAAATATACCTACGTCTAAAGGCTGCAAAATGTGCATAGCGTTTGGCAGTATGCACACTAGAATAATATTTTTTCCTCTAGCCAATTGTGAACGTAAATTAGTTATGTTCTTAAGTCGTGATATCTAGATCGTTTCCCCACATGGGCAGACAATCAATTAGCTTATTACGAACAGTCTTATTAAACGAACAATAATCACTGAATGAAGCTCGGTCCCCTGGTTTACAAATACTTTTTGTCCGCTAAAAAAACAATAAATGAAGCGGAGTAACAAACGGAAAAGAAACACAAATTTTAAACAAGGAGAACTAAAAATGTGCCCTTACCAAACGAGTATGGGCACAAGGGGTAGGGGAACACTTTATTAGGTATTATAGGGTAGTTTGTTAGCAAGCTCCGTAAGTTTTAAACCGATATTGGGGAGTCAGTGAACAAATATGAGGTCTCAAATTCCAAACCACGGAGGTATATACAATAAAAAAAAAACGGGAAAAACGGAAATAAATATACTCGGATTGAGATATAATTATTGTGAAGAATAGGGTAAACTCCTGGAAGAAACAAAACCGAGCGATCAATAAAAACTGAATATGATTTAGTCCAATATTTTTTATTTTATCTGCCGTGATTGGCTACAATGGAGGTCTATGTCATTGAAAATTGAATTCCCAATTTCTCACTATTTTTAAGACATACTTTGTTTGCAAGTATCCACTTAACCAATTCAAGCAATCAAATTTCATTTTCAATGTCTTTGGTGCTTTCCTGTTATTTTAAGAGTTTCCTATTATTTCCTATTATGTGTTTCCTATTAATGTAATTATATGATTTTTATTATTTCCTTTAAGTTTCCTATTATTATAATTTTTTCAACAGAGGTCTGTGAATTTCAAATCACAGGTCAGTTGTATGTCATTTATCGTGTATTTTAGGTCAATTTTGTTTATTTGGAACTTATTGGTATGTGAGGGGGGCAAAAAGTTACAGTTCCCGAGTTGGTAATTGGATTGAAAGTTGGTTGGGAAACCTTTTGAGAGTATGGTTTGGATTCTTATTAGTATATAGTTATGGAAACAGCTGTTTTTGAAGGTAATCAAACAGCTGGGCCAAAAAGAAAACTTTTCACGGTAAATGACAGCTTGTCGCCCCTCTTAAAATACAAAATTGGCTCAAAATAGTATTGTATGGTTTATAATTTCTCTCCTTAAAATAGAAAAAGAAAGAAAAACAACTTATTAAATATTTAGCCAACATGAGCTTCAAAACTAGTTTGTTATGGGGGAATGAAAGATCTTAAGCCGAACTGGCCAGCCATGACAAAAACCAACAAAGAGAAAAATCTAAAAAATGTTTTTTTTTTTAGATTTTTCTCTTTGTTGGTTTTTGTTATGGGGGAAGGTCCCTTATATCATAAACATGTATCATAAATTTAGTCACGATATATAATACGTGCATGCATAATAAATGTGTCCTATGTTCATAATGAATATGTTGTTTGTTCATAATAAATATGTTGTTTGTTCATAATAAATATATTCATGATAAATATGTTCTATGTCAGAAACATATCACCGAAAAGGCTGAGATACCTCTTATGTTTGTTCTTGACCGCCTATTCTTCCTACTTTTTCTACTGTTATTGTTTCAGTAAAGGTAGTTTAATTTTTTTTTTTTTTTTTTTTTTTTCGATTTAAAACTTATTTCCATAATTTAAATGAATAATGTGAAGAAAAGAGCCTATAAAAACTGACGACCAAATTGTATATCCTCTGCTGTAAAATTCAAAACGGAAAGGAGGGAGGATGATTTAATTCGTTCACAATTCTTCTAGAAAATTTCATATTTTCATTTAGCTATAAAATAAATTACATTTCACCGTGAGACCTTTCTTGGCCTACGTATTTTCATCTTAGCTTATTCTTTCTCGTGGCATATCTTCCGCAGAATATTAGGGGTTACGAGGATACCCCAGCTAAAAAACCTGTTTATATAGTATGCTTAACATCATTTTGCTCAACCAAATCTTTCGTTGCAAACTTTTGAGTTTTTTCCTCTCTAACGAAAATACGAATTCGAAAATAGGTGCGTTTTTGAATAAAAAAGGATTGTGAGAAACCCATTTTTTCGGGGGGGAGGATGGGGTATTTTCATTGAAAAATGCCTTTTTATAGTCTTATTGACAAGATTGAAAAACTGACAGACTTGCCCCCCTCTCTAGATTTTGAGAAACACATTTTGCCCACCACCCATAGTCTTCCCCTCTCCCCTGCAAATTTTGTCGACAGTGTAAACCCGTTGAGTCTTCAGAAATTAATTTCAGAAGTGAAGGTAAGAGTTCGAAGAAATGCAAACAAAGATAAATTATATTGTTAAATCGTGATGTTTAGGGGAGTCCAGGCCCAAAGGCCCCTAAACTCTAGCGTACGTGCCTGGCATAAATTACACCATTATGAATCACATGATTCAAGCCCGTTTAATATTTGTGTCACGAAAGAGCGGCTTAGATGGGTAGTACATGTCTTCAAATTGCACTAAAACAGAATCGCCAGAATAGTTGTAAAATATAGGCTGGCGTGGGGAAGAAAAAATGACTAAGTTAGACGGGGATGTGATCATATAATAATGATTCGTAAAATTCGGGGAATTGTTGGGAGGTAGCGAAGGCAGAAGACTCAAACGAAGATAGGGAACAGATGTTCAATAGTGTCTCAGGGCTTTACTTCCTCTAACTCTTTTATCACAACTTTCTTTTCGGAGAGGGTAAGGGGCCAATCTTTCTCTTTGAAATAAATGAAAATCATACGAAATCATACATATGAAGCTATTGATTTAATGATGTAGATGAAAGATAGCAGAAGCTCTGATGACGTCAGCATCATATCAATTGCTATCTGACGTAACGAAACTTTTAAAACCAACTGCCAAGTGATGAAAAAAGTACTTTTAAAAGATTAGAAAGAATTTTTGCTTGTGTTTTTTTTTTAAAGGGAAACTAGCCTATTTTAGTCTGAAAGCCTAGATGCAAGCAGTAGTTCCGATGATGTCGTCATCAGAACTGTTACTATCTGTCGTAATAAACTTTAAAAACTAACTGCCGAGTGATGAAAATAGTACTTTGAAAAGGAAGAAAAGAATTTTTGCTGGTGTTATTCTAAAGGGAAAATATTTTAGTCTGAAAGCCTAGATACGAGTAGTAGTTCCAATGACGTCATCATCAAAATTATCACTATCTGTCGTAATAAAACTTTAAATCAAACTTTAAATCAGCGATGAAAATGGTTCTTTTAAAAGAAAGAAAATATTTTTTGCTTGTGTCGTTTAAAGGGAAAGTGTTTTAGCCGGAAACCTAGAGACGTATAACCGTAAGCCCCCTTAAAACCGTAAAAACTAATTCAAGCTATTAGGCATATTCACGCTCTGACGAATTTTTAATTGTGTTGCGTTTTAACTATAACTTCCGACTTGAAGAGTTTGAGTAACAAATGGCCCCTTTTAAAATAATTAAAAAGAAGAAAAACTTGCAATATATTGTGCGAGAACATGTATTAGGTTGGTAGTTATTTTCTACTTCATCAGAGTTTGGAGGTTTTCTCACCTGACTTAGTTTCGTGACCTTGGTGAACACGCAGACTAATAGGTCAAAGTTGTTTTTTGCGTGATCCTTGATTATTGACCGTGGCTAGTAGCTCGCCTCTGTTTCTCCTCTTTTTCATTCAGCCGTCTGATTGCTTGTGTTTGGAAAAGTTAGGGGGAAAGTTTCAAACCGATGATAACAATCCTTTATTTATCTCATGAAAGGCCATAAATTTACCTGAATGACCCTAGGGAATATAGCTGCATTGTTTTGTGTTGCTCAACAACTAATATATTAAATGTGTTTGCTCCGAGAGATTTGTAAAACATTAAAAAAAATGTATTTTTTTGGCTGACTCTTGACTCTGTGTTGACAAAGTTTTCTGATTCTTGTGACAGATTTTTTAACGAACTCTAATTTTTTATATCTTGTTCTTTGTATGGATTCAGGTAATTTTCTTAGTGAACACGCTAATGCCAGTTTCCTGTTAGTGATTGAGTGGTCAAAGAATGCCATAGAAGCATGAACACCTCAAAAAAAAAAAAAAAAATTCTAGGCCTTTGAGGCCTAAAGCCATCTTATTTCTTTACTATTAAACATCTTAATCTTATGATTAAAATTATTTTATTTTTGTTTTTCTGGTCAAATTCTAAGAGAGCTTTAAGTTGGATTTTAAATTCTATATGAATTTTTCCATAGCTTTCTTTTTTCATAAGATCTTCTCAATTTTTAAAAATAATTTTGGCGAAATTTGGATATGTTCTATTTTTTCGAAAAATAGATTTAAGTAGTTGATGGGAGTTTTATAATGTTGTTCTGTTTGCTGAATTAAATAATTTAATTGATTTTAGTACCCATAATTGTAGTAAAATTTGTTTTGAAGCTATTTTTGTCTGGAAAATTAAAAATTCATGAAAAAAGTCTATTAGGAAAAACTTTGATGTTAGACAATTTCTTGTTACAATTTTAAGGTTAGCTTACAAAATTGCATTAGAAAAACTATTTAAATATTTAGTTGAATTTCAATTATGTGGATTCAAGATACGATTAAATCTTAGAAATCAAAACTAAAATTTTCTCTGTCAAAAACTTTTATTTCATAAAAATTTTCAAGCCGAATAGGGAAAATAAAATTAAGATATTAATATGATTTAAAGTTTATGTATGATGATTAGCATTTTTTTTTTCATATAATTTCAAAACATATCGAAATTTGGTTAAAATGGGACCTAAAATAAACCCGTTTACCATTCTAGTTCCATTGAAAGTTACCTATTTCTCAAATGCAGTGTAAAAAATTGCACAAGACGGCTAGCGAAATTTTTGGAAAGAGAACTGTTCCCAGTGCAATCGATACCAAGAATTGTATTCCTTTTAGGACTTGTTAATTCTCTTAGTATTGTCATTCCTCAGGATCTTGATCCCGATTTGGATCTTGAGAAATTTCAATAGCACCTTCAAAAAGTGTTTAAAATATAAATATAATATTATCATTTAATATCTTATATTTTTTTTATCTTGGGAATTTTTTAGAGGAAAAATCTTGGGAAATTTTTAATTTTCTGTGGCAGTTCTGGTCTCTTCAAATCTGTAATCTCAGCTTGGTGGTAGTATATTTCCATACCACTACCAAAGATAGTAGCATCTTTGGTGGCAGTATCAATATTTCAATTTCAAGATTTCATGCTAGATTTGATGAAAGACCAGGGCTGTCATTCTTTGGGATCTCCATCCTGAAGTTTGACATTGGAAAAAAATTTAAATATTACTTTCAAAAAGTATCTCAAGTTTATACAGTTTTAGCATTTGATATCTTGAGATGTTTTTTTCAATCTTGGAATTTTTTTGAAGGTGAATCTTGCGAGAATATTATTTCTTGGTGGCTGCTCTGGTTTCTTGAGTTTTGTAGTTTCAGTTTGGTGGTAGTATATTTCCATATTACCACCAATGATTAGAGTATCTTTGAATAGTAGTATCAATATCTCAACTTAGCATATCTTGATATCTATGATATCTTGCTAAATATTTCTTCTTGCATGAGAGACCAGATCTAGTGACAAAACTGGTCCTGTTACATGAATTAAAGAAAAAACAAGTTTTTTAAACTGAAAGTAAGGAGCGACATTAAAACTTAAAACGAACAGAAATTATTCCGCATGTGAAAGGAGCTGTCCCCTCCTCAACACCCCGCTCTTTACACTAAAGTTTTTTTTATTGTTTTATAAAGTAGAATTGTGAGAAAGAGTCAAACTTTAGTGTAAAGAGCGAGGCTTTGAGGAGGGGACAGCCCCTTTCATAAACACAACAGTTACTTTACTTTTAATTTTTTACGGTCGCTCCTTACTTTCAGTTTAAAAAACTTATTTTTTTTTATTTAATTTCTGATCGTTTTTTAGTTAATGTAGCTTTTATTTTGGCTCGCCGTCATTGAATAAGTAAACAAAATTTCCATAAAAATTTTATTATTCTTTTGCTAAATGGCTGTCTCTATATTTGCTTCTGACATAATTTACAAATTAACTTACGTAACGAACTTCTATATTCGTATATTTTTCTTCTGGCAAAAAATAGAAAGCTGCAGATTTTTGCAGACATGGGCTTGAAACCTATGTAGTCGGGTTTTCTAATACTCTGAATCTGACGGTGTGATTTTCATTAAAATTCTTTCACTAGTAGGGGATTTTTCCCCTCTCTTTAAAAAATCATGTAAATTTTCTTAGGCTCGTAGCCTTAGATCAGTAATACTAAACTTAATAAAATTGATATACTCGTATTTAGAATCAGCATTATAAGCCCATTCTTTTGATATATTTATTGATATAAAAATTCCGTTTTTAAAATTTTCGATTACTATTGAGCCGTATCGCTTGTTTTTTTTTTCATTGTTTTTTTTATTACGTATATGTTATTACGTATATGGGGGGGGGGGGTTCTCCCCTTAGTCAATACCACGCTCTTTACGTTAAAAGTTAAAAAAAAAATTTAATTCACAAACCCTTGAATTACAAAGGCCGTTTAATTAGTATAGATAGCTCTTTTGAAAGCACTAAAAAAAAAACTTTAGCGTAAAGAGCGAGGTATTGACTTGGGGGAGTACCCCCTCATATACGTAATGATTTCTGTTCATTTTAAGTTCTAATGTTGCTTCTTACTGTCAGTTGAAAAAACTTGTTGTTGTTTTTTTTTATTTAATTTCTGATCGTTTTTTAAATAATGATTGCAAATACGGCGCCCCCTTCATAGAAATGTCCCTTACCCCAAAGAAACATCCTCCACGGAAAGATTCTCCCGAGTAACCACCTCCTCCAGCCCCCCCCCCCACCAGAAAAAAATCCTTCCTGAAAATGTCTGTATACTTTCCAATAACCAATACTATATGTAAACATATGGCAAAGTTCGTAACTTGCAGCCCTTCCCCCGGGGACTGTGGGGGATTAAGTTATCCTAAAAGACATATTTAATAGATTTTCGACTATGCTAAACATAATAGCTGTCTCAAAATTTTTATTGGGAGACTTTATGAAAAAATGAGCGTGGGAGGGGGCCTAGTTGCCCTCCATTTTTTTGGTCACTTAAAAAGGGCACTAGAACTTTTAATTTCCGTTCCAATTAGCCCTCCTACGATATTCTAGGACCACTGGGTCAATACGATTAACCCTGGGTAAAAAAAAACAAAAAAAAAAACAAATAAACACGCATCCGTGATCTTTATTCTGGCAAAAAATGGAAAATTCCACATTATTGTATATAGGAGCTTGAAACCTCTACAGTAGGGTTCTCTGATACGCTGAATATGATGGTGTGATTTTCATTAAGGTTCTATAACTTTTAGGGGGCCTTTCCCCTTTTTTTCGAAAATCAGCCAAATTTTCTCAGGCACGTAACTTTTGATGGGTAAGATTAAACTTGATGAAACTTATATATTTGAAATCAGAATTAAAATCTGATTCTTTTGATGTATCTATTGGTATCAGAATTCCGTTTTTTAGATTTCGGTTACCATTGAGCCGAGTCGCTCCTTACTTACAGTTCGTTACCACGAACTGTTTGATATTTTTCCGAATACGCTATTTCAAAAATTCAGCCATTTTATGGTCTTACCCCATGTTTTTGTTCTAGTTAATTGTTTTTTGTTTTATTTTGGTCGCCTTTTTTTGCTGTAATTCATTACTCCACTTTTGTCCTGTTGTTTGTAGTTTTAATAATAAATTATTATTTTTATTATTAGTTCGGATCTTGGAAAACTTTAAACATTACCCTCAAAAATTATATCAACTACACGTATTATTATTATCATTTGATATGTCAAGATTTGGTTTCCAATCGTGGAATTTTTTGGAGGCAAATCTTGGGAAAGTGTTACTTCTCAGTGGCAGCTCTGGTCGCTTCAGATCCGTAATTTCGCTTCGGTGGTAGTATTTTTCCCTACTACCAGCGAAAGTTATAGTATCCTTGGTGGTAGTATCAATATTTCAACTTAGTATTAAATCTTGCTGAAGATCTCTTGCTGTACGAGAGACCACGTCTCTCTTAGGGCTGCATCTCTTTGGAATTTTAGTTCTGGCAATTAAGAACATTTCGATTGAATGAATTGCTTCAACTGCATATTGAAAGGCAATTAAATGTCTTAATTGCCATATTTAAGTGTGACATATATTGCCACTGTTTAAAATTTAATCGCTATTAAATATTGCCACGGGCATATTTATAAAGGGCTGGTAAATATAGCATAAATGCTGCATTTCAGTGTATTGAAAATTGATTCATATTACGTTTGATTAGTTTAATTGATATTTAATAAAATGTAATTATCTATGGTAGACCAGTTATAGTATAGTTTTGATAAGTTTCTTGCGGTTTTTCTTCTGTCATCATCATGTCCACATCATTGGGGGTGGGGGGGTTACCTGGTTCGAAGCCCCCCCCCCCGCTCCCCTAAGTTGTTGTACAAAGGTTACAAAAAATGCGTGGGAACAAATTTGTGTTGCATTTTGTAAATATTTTTGTACCTTTAAATCGTGTCAGGTCTTATTAACATTTTTTTGAAAGCACATTATGTTCAGTACCACATTGTTTTTTATTATTTATTATCTATTTTCATGGCCAAAAACTTTTTGGCTTTCGTAATTTACATTATAATTGAGAACTATATAAAATGATAATTACTATATAATATGTAACGTATTTTTTGTAAATATATAATAAAGTGTAAAAAAATTAAAAAAAATGTAACTATATAATTACTATATAGTATGTTACGTATAATTGTAACTATCTAATAATCTGTAAAAAAAAAAATGTAACTATATAATAAACTGTATAATATGTAACGTATAATTGTAACTATATAATAAACCGTAAAAAAAATGTAATTATAAAATAAACTTATAATTACTATATAATATGTAACGTATAATTGTAACTATATAAAAATTATATAATTAATATATAATATGTAAAGTACTGATATTGCTCTGTTGCTTTGTTTCTTTTCTTAAAAGGATGAAATATTCAGTAGTTATTGTATTTATGTTTGATATTTCTCAATTAGTTTTTTCTTTTTTTTGAAAGCATCCAATGTTCAGTTTTTATTTAGTATCAAGTTTTATATTTTACTAATAGGCTAATTTCAGGCCGTTTTATCATTTTATGGGACTCCTATATTTTTTAATTTTTACTAACTATTGTAAACATTCTTTTTTAAAAAGGTATGAGAACCCTAAAATATCATCCTAGTCCTTGTCTATAGCATAAAATTTCGTATTTTTGCTGGGTCTGCGGGGTAGGTATGCTCGAGTAGGCGATGCGTTGTAGCAAGACGCCGTAAACGCGGTAGATTTTACGTTATTTGTCAGTCTAATTGTAACGACGTATAAAATCTTCAGCATCAACGTAACATTGATTGTGGGCTGGAGGGTTTTATGGTTTATTAATTTTTCTGTTATTTTCGTAAATTTATCTTTTCTTTGCTGGTTTGAACATCCCCCCCCTTCGAAATACTACCTAGGTGTATCGTTCTTACCTATGGGCCTTCCTGCTTAGTTTCACCTTATTCGTAGATATTTCAAACACACATACTGAAAGTTATATTTATTCATGACCCATCCCTCTTGACACGGTTCTCCCAATATAAAATGTGAATTTGACAATTTTCTCTAGCTATCCCTATATGCATCCCGCTATCCCTGTATGCCGCTATCCCCATGATTCCTGCTATCCCTACATGCCTTGCATAAATTTCAGTACTTAGGTCTACTCTTGCCAGGGCCAGAAATAATGTCTTTTGTACTTGAAACAACAGCCTGATAACTCTCAAATTTTTATTCACCTTCTTGGTTAAATATTTTACCATTATAATTCAAAAATATCAGTCTTAATTTCAAGTCTCACTTTAATGTAACCGTGAATATCAATTTAGTTATAAGCAAATATTAAACTGGGGAAATAAGTTGAAAGGATACTTTATAAGAGACCCAAGGAATTCTTCAAATTTGCTAAGGAAAGTTTTTCAAGGGTCCTTGTTTTGTCCTGTTATATAAAGGGTACTCCTAAAAGCATTCGTCTAAATTACCAGCACGGAGGGTGCTCTTAAGAGTTGTAGTTTCTTTTATACTTCGAACCAGGGGTTTGTTAATTGTTTCTAAGCTATACGTTTGCTTCGTTACTTTAAAACTGTGTTGATGATAGTGATGCTTGGAGAAAGGGTTATTTTTAAGAGGCAGTTACTTTTTCCTGGCCATTCATGAAAGTAAAAAAATCATAGAAAATAGTTTTAGATGTCTTCGTTCTAGTTTAGCAGTTTCTAATAGAACAAGAAGAAAAGTGATTACAAGTCGACCTGAACAATTAGAATTATTGAATTGATAGAAAAGCGCTTTCTTTTATATGAATTTTATTGTCGCATAAATTAAGAGAAAGTTTATTGAAAGGCTTAGAAAAAGCCACAAATTACTGGAACATAGCCTGATAATAATTTAAAGGAATTAAGAGATTGCTGAACAATTTTCGCATGTGACTGAAACTAAAAACTAAACGGCTAGCTTATATGATGATTTTTCCGAAAAATAGCTTGTATATTCCTAAAGTGGCGTTCACGTACAGGTCTATCAAGACTTCCCGGCCTAATTATGTGTATCTGGATGTGCACTTGATTAAATATGAAAATCAAGCAAGACGTACTGGTGAACACCGGTGCTAAGCATATTCCCGCCTGAAAATATTTCCCCCTCGAAAAATTCCACCCCCTCCCCCACGGAAATTTTCCCCCGTGGAAAATTGAGCAGCCTAAAAGAAATTATTCCAAATAAAAATAATGAAGAAAAGATTGGAAAATTCTACCTATATTCCAAAATATTAGCATAATGTATGGTGTAGAATATTCTACACTATTGATTTTTTTCATTTTCATTTGAATTAATTATTTGTTGTGTTTTTCTCTTGCATTTGTCCAAGGGGAAATGCAGCGGACCCCGTGAACATTACTCTTTAAGTACAGATGATAAATATAGTGATAAAATTGACACTATCCTTAATAAAACGTGAATTCCTAGAAACAGGGTTAACTTCACCCTAGTCGAGTGGATGGCACATTGAACTTGTAATCATATGTCCTTAGTGACACGGGTTCGCTTCCTAGTGTCGCCAAGACCCAAGTCCTGGCATCAGGTTGAAGCCAGTGATGTGACTGCAAGCTCAATCGCCTGGAGTGTAGAGTCAATGGGCCTTTGAGGCGTGAGCCTCGACACAGTTGGATTCGCCCCACTTCCAAGCACAATTATGATTATATACAGAGTTCTAGACTCCAGAGCTGGACACTTAGCTTTAGCTTATTGCAGCCAAACACCGAATTTTACATATGAATGGAAGCAGTGTATGTATTCATGTTTGGACAGACAAGAGTCTAGACCTGAAGTCTAACTAGACATGGATGTAAACGCAAAATTAGGGTTCTTTTTTTCGTTCTAATCAACTGTTCAAAAGGCAGATACATATTTGATTCTTAAAAAGATAGGATGAAAAACAATAACTTATTAAATATTAAACAAAAGCGGGAGAAAAGGTAAATTTGAGTTGGTAATTGATCAAATTTCTGGGGAAGGGGTTGTATGTTTCGTAGCAAAAGCTAAATAACAAAAAGGGCTTAGCTTTACACTAAATGAATTACTTTACTCAAAAATCAAAACTTCTTTGCCTTAATGAAAAACGAAAAATAACATCAATTATTGGTGCTGGTGTGTTCATTCGCAACGCTTATATGATGATGCATGCTAGAAAGGGGGCTGATTTTGGAAAGGGGGCGCCCCCACGAACAACATGGTGAAAATGATTGCTGAAAGAAGACAACCCTTCATCCTACTTCTAGGTATCCAGGTGTAATTCCATTGACCTTATTGCATCAACTAATTGATTGAGATCTGCTCTGTTTTTAATTTATTCATAGAAGCCTCCATGGTTTTATAACCCCTTCTACGATTGGAACTTTCAAACACTTCTGTTCATTTTATTATTTAGTTGTCTGGGATTTTCAATTGAGAAAGGAGTAATTAACAACTTAATTAGGATTTCTAAGGAAGGGTAAATACAAAATTAGACACTAGGAATGGTTACCGTCTCTTAGTATGAATTTCATATTCCCTTTTACATCGATAACTTTTATAAGGGTTTTTTAGACAATCGCTTTTAGGTCAAACTTTTTAAATTTATTTTAAGGGATGTAGTAAAGCAAGGTGAACGAAACTTGGAAATCAGCTCAGATAACACAAAGTTATAAGTCTGCTCCCCCCCCCCCCCAAAAAGGAAATTTTCAACTCAGTCCCCCAACAGTGGGACAAAACACGGTATACTATCTTGTGATGATCGAAAACTAACCGGACACTGATCAAACTCACCAAAACTCATCTAAACGTTAACCTCACGTGATTGCCCAGATGTTACGGACACTTACCATTTATTTTAATTGACTAGAATCGCAAGGGCATAAAGTAGTCCATTGTGGATCCTAGAGCACCCTCCCTCTGTATTCGCACCTGTTCTAATAATTAGCAGCAACTGGCTTAGCAGCAAGCCATTTTTTGACTGCGAAAAATGGCGTGTATTTTATTGTGAACCTATTAATATATAGATTTGGATGGAGGGAGGTCGCTTCGCTTAGCCTTAAAGATATACCTCGAGAAATTTAGAACATCGAGGAAAGAGGATTTTAATACGGTTTCTGGGGTACTTACTGTAGAGTTTACTTACTGTGGTACTTACTTGTGTCCTATATCTAGAAGCTTATTTCAGGAAATGGTAACCTAAAGCAATGGATATTATTATTTTGCAGTAAAGTATGATCTTTCATCAAGGGATAAGTTATATTAACACCTTGACTTATCTGAGATTGAAAAAAGAATCTCTTATGCTTAGAATTATAGGAGGTTGGGTAATATCATTAGGCCTACCCAATATTCAAAATTAAATTTGTGATCTTAGCTTTAAAATTTATCTTATCGATGTGATTTTTTGAGTAAGTTTGTTTTCTTTTTATTTGTTTTATATTGGATTTCGCTGATGACGGCGGTTGTATTGTATATCCAAAATATCCGCTTAGATTGTATTCAGTGTCTTATTAAGTGTCTTCACATATTTCGTCGTTATCTTCTCTCGTTATGTATAATGAAATAAAAAAAAAAGTTTTTTCAAGCGAAAGTAAGAACCAACATTAAAACTGAAAACGAACAGAAATTATTCTGTATATGAAGGGGGATGCCCTCTCCTCAATGCCTCACCGTTTACGGTAAAGTTTGACTCTTTGTCACAACTCTGCTTTTAAAGTAATTCATTAAAAAAAAAACTTCCCGAAACAGAACTTTTTAAAAGAAAAGTAAAGGCCATATTAAAATTAAGATCCGAAGAAATAGAAATCTACAATAACTCAAACTCAAAACGACCATTATTAAAGAATTAATGAAACCCAAAACGAACAGAAATTAAATAAACAATCATAGCAAAAAACATACAACAAGTAATAATAAAAATGAATGAATAGATCTTAAAGCGAGTAGTGCTTAGATCGAATATGAAACTCAAGCTTAAAAAGAAAAAAAACATTTGGCTATTGAAGTTTAAATGAAACTTAAAACGAACAGAAATTAAACAAACAATCAATGCAAATAAACATACAAGAGATATTAATATAAATCAATAAATAAATCTTAAAACGAGTGAAACTTAAATTGAATATGCAAATCAAGCTTGAAACGAACAAAAATCACTACAGGCAAGAGTTTGGGTTTTACCTCCTTCTCTCACTGTAAAAGTCTAAAACCTACTGCGTCATTGGCCCTTTACTGAAAATTATATTATCTTGAACAGTCTTGGAAAGGACATATAACATCAAACTGAATGTTTTACATATAATGCTATTAATTGTTGAAACATCATCAGTTCAAGATTTTATTTCACTGTAATTTTCATTTTCAATGTTGTAATTAATGGAAAAGAAAATATTTGTAATATAATTTGTTTTCAGTTGAGCACCAATGACACAGTAGGCTTTAGACTTTTACAGTTAGGGAAAGGGGGCAGTATGCAAACTCTTGTCGGTAGTGAAGCTTTATTTGTCTTGAACAGTCTTGGAAAGAACTAATAAAATTGGACTAAATATTGGACCTACAATTAGAAAAATTACTAAAAGCTCCTCAGTTAAAAATTTAATTTTACTGTAACTTTTATTTTTACTTTAAGTGTAATAATAAGCTTAAATGGAGATTGTTGTCACATAATCCTTTTTACATTCGTTAAAATGTGCTGATTTTAAAAGAACTCAATGCACAACCACCTAAAAGAAAGTGCCTATGTTGCACAAATGCGCACCATCTGGACCTTTTTCACAGGTTCTGCTTTAGCCATCTCCTAAGAAACGTCCGAAGGCTTTTAAGTCCTTTAATTGATTTTCTTTCGGCGTAAATTTATGCCACTCCCTTTTCTCTTAAAATATTTGCATAATCCGAATCCTAAGTAAGAAAGCTAAATGTTCAAGGCAACCCTTGTTTCTAATTTTGTATAGCTTCCCTCATAATTTCCCATGCTTCTCCCTGAACTCGCCCTACCTTTTTACCATCAGTAGCCCCCCCCCCTTCCGCTGAACAAATTCCCACCTAAAGGACAGTGTCTCGTATTGTTTGACTGCCAAAAATTAAAATAAAGATAAAGGGTGCATTTATGGATTATATAAATGGCATATGGCATATATTATTATAGCCGATAATAATTAATCCATTTATATGCTCCGAACCTCTTGGGGAGATATCTATGTGGACAATAACTTCTTTGATTTAGGTTTTATTTACTTTAACTTTTAATCTCTATTTCATACCCTATTACCTAATTTTACTAATGATATTACCACTATTTTAGCATCTTTTTTTCTTTTATGTCCCTTTGCCCCAGCTATGCATAGCAAAGAACCTATTTTAAGTTAATTATATGTCAGTTTCATTGTCTTTTCCAACAGTGGGAGATTGATAGACTGTTCTTTTGTCTAGGATAGGATGAAATGGTTTATTAGCATAATAGCCTACCTAATTAGCAAATTCAAGAGGTGTTATGTGACATTTTTTCAATAAGATGGACGGTAACCCACCCTATTAAAGGAATACACTCTGTGGTCTAATTCGCTTTCCAATATCTTAAATGAACCCTTAAACAGGTCTCTATGATGTTCCAGTGCCCCACTGGGAGTAAAGAAGCCGAAAAGGAGGACAGATCAGTGCTACCCTTGCAAAAAAGTGATTTTCCCTGTTGTTCACTCCAGTAAGTTTCCTGAACAGGGTTATCGGCAATGATACTTCCAATGGTGTACTTTTTATTTCGATCCGACACCATTTCCGAGGGGTTTCAGGCGAAATTCTCATAAATTGGTTTTCAGAATAACATTTGACTGTTAAGATTGTTGGAGATAATAGTTACCATTCCTGAATGAGGTACAAATAGCAATTATTTCTCACTAGCCAGTTTTTTTTAACGTATTTTTTAATTTTTGCTTATTATGGGTCGTAGTTCGTTCTTAATAAATTGCAGCTATCGCTGCAACCACTATTTGAGTTTCAAGATGATTCGACATTTCCCGAATTCGATTTTTTTCAAAAATTTTGTTTTCTTTCCGAAATGTACTTTATTTTCATACTTACTAAATTGCAGAAACAATTGTAGTCTTAGCTTTAAAGTGCGTTTGTCATATCATGAAGCCTAGAAAAAAAAATGCAAAATCCAAGTGAATGGGTGGAAAAACAAATACCCCGTTACTAAAGTAGATATTTTTAGTTATTTCAGTTTTTTATATTCTATTTCACACTTATATAGTTTCTATTTTTGTTTTTAGTGTTATATGTTCCAGTACAATGTGCATTCTGTATCATAATTGTTACGTTATCTGTGTTAACATGTAAGAAGAATAGTAATCACAATGCTGGAAACCAAATTATGTTTCAATTTTTTACTTCAAATAGTGTCTATGGATTTAAATGTAATATGGGGATGTATAATTTTTCATGCGCCAAATAGACCTATGATACAAAATGTGGTTTTGTTCGTCTCGCTTTTTTGAAACACGCAACTTTACAATGTACGGGATTTCCTTGTAGTTTCCTCTATCTCCACGTGTTTTGCCTTACATTTTGGTAATATTCGTAACTCTTTTTATTTCGTGGTGGAACGTGATGTTCCAAGTTCTTTTAGGCAGTTTCTTACTCCTGTATCTTTTATTTGATTTACTAATCCCTGTAGCCTGGCTGTAATCAGCCTTGCCATGACAACCCTGTCTCACTAGTAAGGCAGGATTCATGTTTGAGCACGAGGATTTAATTGATGCTTGTTACAAATAGGATTTACAACTAAGCTTTTGAGAACTATTGAATTAAAAACAACTATCTTAATTTAGGCATTTATTAGTATTTGAATGGTATTTCTTGACAATTTTAAATTAAAAAATTCGTTTGGTCTAATGGACTAATGAAGTGATTTGATCTATTTTAGTTTTTACTTTTTATTTATGAAATTAGATTTTGACGTTTTATCATCTTTTTTTTACTTCTTTCTTACTGCGAGTAATTAGCCTCATTGAAATTACAACTTCGAAAAATTTAGAATTCGGGGTATTTCCAAAAATCACATTTGTCGACAGCTATTTTATTCTTTATAATATTATAAATAATATCATGATTTTGCTATTATAACCATTTAGAAGAAAAATAAAATTGTGTTCTTTTCACTAAAAGTTTAGTTTTTTTTTTATCATGCAACGACTTTTGATTTCATTCGTGCTTACATGTAGAATCGGTGCGCTGGGAGGAGGGCTGTTATTGATTTACTATATATACGCAGTACAAAATGTTCATTTACTTTAATGTACTGAGGACATCAAAATAAAAGTATTTTTGCTCCTTGAACCCTATGTTAGGTCTATTTATACCTGGAGATTGCGATTTCTGAAATTTTAATTTTGTTTATTTCTATATTATGAAGTTCTAAGGACAGTGCCACATTTTGTCAGAACAGCCACGTTGAACCGTAAAAATATTTAAATACCGTTATTTAAATTTGACGCCCCTTTTCGGCGGTAAAAGTTTAATCAATTACTAGTAATCTGTCGATTCCCAATGACAACTAGACCCTCAAAAGAAAGCTGTATCGCTGTTTGGTACCATATGTTTTTAACTCTCTCTCTCTTTCTCTCTCTCTCTCTCTCTCTCTCTCTCTCTCTCTCTATATATATATATATATATATATATATATATATATATATATATATATATATATATATATATATATATATATATGGTTCTGTAAGTTTACATTTAACCAATTCAAATATCAGATTTCATTCTCACTGTCCTTGGTACTTTTTTTGTCAAATGTTTGTTTAGGGAGAGTTCTCCAACTCTTCGTGGTTTATTACACAACCTTGAACCCCCCCCCCCTGCTGAAGGGCCAGACACTAGACTCCAACAAATTAAAAATAATTGTCCACAATTAATGCCTTACCCAGCTTCTAGTACCAAGAGATATCACAAACAATTGCTCTGTATTCCGAACCCGGACCACGCAGACCCTTTAGTTAAGTGTCGGAGGAGAACAGAGTCCGCATGGAACGATGCGGACCCTGAAGTAGAAGAGGATTTTCTACGTGGCCTGATCCCCTCTTTTTCCCTGCGTGCATTTAGATACCATTATTGATTATTATTTTTTTTTTTTTTTCGCTTCTCAATCCAGAGTGTTTCCTTCCTTGTCCACTACAGCATTGTTTCGCGGACAGACTGAAGTGTCTGCTTTGCTCCGCGTTCGGAATAGCTCTGTATTCCGAACTCGGACCACGCAGACCCTTCGGTTAAGTGTCAGAGGAGAACAGAGTCCTTGTATATACCACTTCTCAGTCCATCTCCTGGTACCATGCATAGTACATCTGAAGAGAGGATTGAAAATCGTCATTTTCCCCAGTATTTTTTACAACTAACTGTATCTTTTGGCCCGCCTTTTTTTTTCAACTCTAACATACTTTTATCTTTGAATAACCACATTTTTCATGGTACTTGTGGCAGGTTTTTGTTCCATGTTTTCTCCCGGTGTTATGCTGGGATTTTGGTTTGAAAGGTCCAATTCATGTTGAGCAGGGGAGATTGTGTGGGCTAATTTGCTACTCGGCATTTCAATAATATCGCTTTTGAAAGCATCTAGCGTTATAGTGTTATAATGCTGATTTTTGTGTTGAGTGTTATTTACTTTACTGTAAGCGTTTGCTATTTGTTTAATAATGTATCTTATTTTAAATGTATTTCTTCTCATTTCATTATAGAAGTATTTTATATGGATTTTTATGTGTAACTGATGTATTCTTTTTAATACGTGGTTAAGAATCACTTTTGATATTTAATAACTAGAGATTATCTAGTTAGTTTTATCACATGTAAATGTATTAATAACGTACTTCCCTCTTCTTTCAAATTTTTTTTTCCATTAACAGTTATCTCTATAGTTATGATACACGAGGAGCACCGAATCTGGTAAGAAAAATGTAGAAATACAACTAGAGCTTCTTTTATAATAAAAAACTTTACCCCCTGTGTATTGTATATAATTACAGCTGCAATACGAGACTCAAGTCATCTGGCATCCTTCGAGGCTATTGCAGAAAAAAATTTCCTCACAAAAAAATAGTAATTATATGTGTATTGATGTAAGTAGAATGGTTGTTGTATATGTACGATTCGAGTATTAATGCGATGTAGAGTAATATAAAATAGTGCTATTAGTATCAGTCGAATAGAAAAGACTCCCGCCTGGTGCAAGCAGGTGCTGCAAAATGTTTTGTATATATTTGCCAAATAAAATTATCATATCTTGACCTTTTGGCCTGACTTGCAATGTGTAATGTCCCTTTATGAATCATTTAGATATCTTGACCTTGAAGTTGCACTTGCCGCTTTATATTTTTGATGTCGCTGTTATTTTAATGATCCTTGAAATGTTTTTTTTTATATTAACATACTCATGTTAGCTCCAGCATGGTAGTGAATGAACATATTCTATCTCCACATTTCCTTGACTGTACGATCGTGTCACCGACTAAATCAACTCTTGAATAACTGAACGCATTATATATCTTCAAATTTCACACCTTTGCTCCAGTTGGAGTCACCTGGCAGGTTTTAACTAATTAAAGTAAGAAATAGTTCTGAAGTTTATCCCCCTTGCTTGTAATGAAGAAAAGAGAAATTGAAAATAAGGGGTCAAAATGGTGTTCCCCTTTTCCCTGTGGGCGTAGTAGAGATCAATATTGCTTTGGATTTTAATTGTTACTCCAACGTGATCTAATCCTTAATGGAAAAGTACAGTAGGCTTCATTAATATAGAGTAATTTCGAGCTCACTTAGCTTAAAAAAACATCGGACAGCCAAATCTTCTGTAAATACTATTCAAATCTACTTTTCAAATGTAGAACAAGATCAGCTATTTTATTTAGAGTTATTTTAATGAATTGATCTTTATCCCCCTCGCCTCCTAAAACGAATTCATCTTTACATTTCTGTGAGGGAATGCTGTTCTGAAACACGTTATGTGACCTTTTTTTTAAATAAAGTTTTAAAATGATAGTATACATTACATAATATCTCTTAAGTGGTTTCCCAAAGTGGTTTTTCTTGCCTTTATTTTACATATTTTGTACCCCGCTGCTTTTCTACTTTCATAGAAATGATACTGGCAATAAATTTTTTTGTAAGAATAATAATAAGTGGTGTTCACACAGAGAAGAAAATGATAAACTAACAGGATAATCTAGAACAACTAGATCCAACCACTTAAACTTTTTTAAAGCCCGTGAATGGGGTTTTTATTGAAGTGTGACTTATATAGCATATACTTTTGTTAATTTAAAACAAATGTTCACTTGAAGTTTTATGCAGTGCTTAGATGTACGGGTGACTAATTCTTTAGTAAAATTATCCAAATTTTGAACTTTTCATATTGAAAACTGAAAAAGGGAATTTTATTCTCAAAAGCGCGGGGCCAAGGTCTAAGAGAGCTAAGGCTAGCACAGGAGGCTAGCTCATTTAAAAAATAATTTTTACATGTAATCGCTCGTTATAAATTCGACTTGATAACACCGTCATGAAAGGCCATATGGCACCCAACACGTTAACTCTGGATGCTATTTTCGGAATGGAAAGGCTGGGAAGAATGAAAAATGTACTATTATAATCTTTATGTTTGAAAACCCTATGTCTGAGGTTTACAATAGCCCCTCTTGTACATTCAGCCCTCCCAGCCCCCTTAATTTTTTTCATAAGTTATTGGCATATGTCATAACTCTTTGCCGAATTTTTGCCTAAAATTTGCTTAAACTTTAATGTTTGCAGACTATCAAGCTAAATGTTGAATTTGTGGATCTCTCTCGTGTAATGGGAGTAATAAAGGAAGTTTCAGGTCCTTTGCCGTTGTGTTTTCAATGGAGGATATACTTTCATTAGTTTAAAAGAAATGTCCAGGACTGATAACCGTGATGCCAAAACAGAAGGCTCTAAGTTTGACACATTGTTAATAAATTTGCCTAAACTTTAACTTTTACAGAATTCAAACTAAGTAAGGAATTGGTTGTGTGTTTGCCTTCAGTAACAGGGGCAATAGGGAAAGTTTTATGTTCTTGGTCAATACTGTTTTGTAATTTCTTCTTTTCTTTTACTTAATGGTACGTTCAGAAACACTGTTAGAACGGTCTCTCAGGCGATAATAACGGTTGATTTAAAGGCTTAGTGATGTATTTCTAGTTTATTACAGTAAGATGCTATTCGACCCGGAAAACTGTCGTGAGTGGTGTTGCCGTCTGCCAAGATAATACGGCAGACACGTAAAAACATGGTTGGGTTGAATTACCTGCTGGAAGAGACAACCCGCGCTGAGTACTTGGAGATTAGCTTTGTAAGATCTTGTACCTCAGCTTTGAACGGTCACATTAAATATCCCCAAAAATTGTATTGTTATTGTATCTTTGTATTATCACAAAATAAACTTTTTAGCTTTTCGCCTCCTCCTCTGTACTTTAAGAGCAGGTATGACCTATTTCGCCTCCGGGTAGCGATGCTGATGTGTTAATAAGCTTTTAGATATATAAATATGCGGTTTTCTGTATCAAGTAGTATAAAAATCAGTTGTGTTGCAATGTGTTCAGGGTCTAACTGTAGACTGAACTAGTAGGGAAGTCGCATCTAAAACCTCGTCTGTTGATTCTCTTAAAAGAAAGTTCAACATACCTGTATAAAATTTTAAGGGTGAAATAAAATTATTGGTATATCAGTACCTCAAGTTTTCAGCGGCCTTGCACCATGAATGATGTCGTTAAAGAAACCATGACCTATCTATGCGTCTCATAAACTTTTAGTTTATGTAAAAAGTGAGGTTATTACGCTTCAAGACCAAAAAACTTCTCTACATGGGCAGTGCCATTTCGAAACTGATCACATCCACCAGTATATAATATCAAAGTAGCAGCAAAGCGCATGAGTACAAACTATAAGCAGTTTCAGGTGATAGAATATAATTTGAAAAAGTAAATAAACAAACTTAAACTATTATTCAAAGTTCTTAATATGCTTTGACTCCCCGATATTGTTACTTAATGTAAATACTTACTATAGTACGTAGTACTCGATACCGTAGTACTATTAGTAACCCCACAAAAATCCTGCTATAGGAACTAACAAATTATGAGTAGAAACTGTAATAGTGCGTCAGAAAACTATCTCTACTGATAGCCGAAATGCCATCTCTGATCTTTTAACATAACCATGGATGGTTTATACAGCTTCACAATTTCTTTTGTTTTAATTTGATTTTAATGAATCCCTCGTTTTTTGAGATGGAGGTGGGGCTCAAATCCTCCAGGTCAGAGTTTTTAGCAAAGAACTGAATCTCAGCTATCGAATTAAAGCTAAATTTAGTCTTTCGTTAAATCTGTAGGAAAGCAGAATAATAACTTACCAAAACTTATACAAGGAACACAATCCTTTAAGGAACAAGTGTATAAGGAAGGTTTGTTTAGGTATCTAAGATATGGCAAAAAAATTTAATATCACCACCTCCCATATTTGCGTGTGTGAAGAAAGGATACAGAGATACAACACATTTTAGGAAAAAAACCAGACATTTCTAAATATCTTGAAAACGAAATAAGGATTAAATGGATTGGATAAAATTTGATTAGTTTTGATGAGTTGTGTGTAAGTTTGACTTGTACGAAAACTATCACGCTATTCCTTTTGAATTACAACAGTCTCCAGGACAAAAGCGATTTTTGTTGTCAGCACGCCCTTTTTTCCAGCCGGTCTGAGGATACCATAAGTAGATTTTGACAGGAGGTAAATTTTGCTTAGGCAGTCAGGATTTCGCATCACCCGGTGAAAAGAGAATGTGCTAGCCTGGGTGAGTTTATTTTGGGGTTTTCTTTCGGAACAGAGTTGAAAAATAATTTTTCGGGAACGCCAAACTTGTGTTTGGGTATTCTTTTTCGGATAGGAATTTGAAGAAGTCTCTGTATTGGAGAAATTTCCTAGTAAGACTGATATTACTCAATCACGCCACCAGAATTCACATGCTGCCGCCACTTGTTTGTTCTTACTCCACTCACTTTACCTTCTTCTTTCAACGCATAACTTCACCTGGAATATCTGAAGACATGCTTGCAGGATATTTGTCATGTTTCTTTTTTTTTCAGATCGGCATCAACCCTGGTCTCTTTGCCGCTTATAAGGGTCACCATTACGCAGGACCTGGAAATCATTTTTGTAAGTTCGTTCCTCCTTTACGAATATTAAGCCTTTATTGACTTGTAATAGTTCTTTGATCGCCTCATAAAATAGAAACTAGAATAAAAAATATTAGGTTTAACATATAAAATTTGATAACATATAATGTAATAGCATATAACGGTCAACGTTCATATAACATTCAGTGAAAATAAATTCTTTTTGGTCTGTTCTAAGATGAATTTTTCCTCAAATAGCATAAATAATAATAATAATAAATTGTAAGTTCAGAGTTTGAAGTCAGAATTTGATACAAAAAAAAAAGAAAAGAAAGATAACAAAACAAAAAACAACTAGTAACAATCCTGGATGTAAAAATCATTAAATAACAAAAGATTGATAAAGGCTATATATATATACAATATTATATATATATATATATATATATATATATATATATATATATTATATATATATATATATATATATATATATATATATATATATATATATATATATATATATATATATATATATATATATATATATATATATATATATATGTATATATATATGTATATATATATATATGCAATATTTTGATACACTATACTTTGTTTTCTATTTAAGAGTCAATAATACTTTATTGCATTCTTCAATAACGTCTTTAAAGCGTCTTTTCCTCATCTTATAATCTTTGAGTTTTCTAGTCTTTAAAACCTATTTAAAAGGCTAAAGGTTGTTTTTGTTTCAAAAAACAAAGTTGTGAGACAGAGTCAAACTTTAGCGTGAAGAGCGAGGGATTGAGAAGGGGGCAGCCCCTTTCATATACGGAACAATTTCTGTTCGTTTTAAGTTTTAACGTCGCTCCTTACTTTCAGTTAAAAAAACTTGTTTTTTTATTTAATTTCTGAACGTTTTTGAGCTAATGCAGCTTTTATTTTGGCTCACCGTACATGAATAATTAAAACGAAATTTGTATATTAATTTTACTTTTTTTTGGCTATCTTTTTTTTTAGTCATCCTTAAAGACATAGTTATTGTAATTTTCGACCATGCTGAACAAAATGGTTATCTCAAAATTTTGATCGGATGACTTTGGGAAAAAATGAGCGTGGGAGGGGGCCTAGTTGCCCTCTATTTTTTTGGTCACTTAAAAAAGGCACTAGAACTTTTAATTTCCATTCAAATAAGCCCTCTCGCGATATCGTAGGACCACTGTTTAAAAAAAGTCAACCTTTAAAGAAAAAAAACAAACCAAAAGAAAAAAACACACGCATCCGTGATCTTTCTCCTGGAAAAAAAATATAACATTCCACATTTTTGCAGATAGGAACTTGGAACTTCTATAGTAGGGTTCTCTGATACGCTGAATCTGATGGTGTGATTTTCATTAAAGCTCTATGACTTTTAGGGGATGTTTCTCCCTTTTTCGAAAATAAGGCACATTTTCTCAGGCGCTTAACTTTTGATCGGTAAGACTAAATTTGATGAAACTTGTATATTTAAAATCATCATAAAAATCTGATTCTTTTGATGTATCTATTGGAACCAAGATTCCGTTTTTTAGAATTTCTGTTACTATTGAGCTGGGTCGCTCCTTTTTTACAGTTCCTTACCACGAAGTGTTTGACTTAAAGAAGAAAAAATAGGCATATATTCCTCTTCCTCAAGAAAAAGTTTCTCGTTCTAATCAGCTGATATCGATGGAAATGTTTTCTTCTTGCAGAAAGACTACTTTAAAAAAAACTGTAGTCTGTAGAATAAGAAATTTTTTGTTTTTCACCTAATAAGACTTAAGATTCTGCATGTGTTCGTTTTAATTTTACCCTTGTCACGTTCAGAGTTTCCTTTGGTTCTCTTAGAATTTTAAGTTCAACCAAGTTCATTAGAATTCTAAGCCATTGTTTGTTCAATGGCTTTACTAGCAGTCTACATAAATGCATTCTTTAATTGCTTGGGGCATCCGTTCTGTTCGAATTGCGATGGTGTAACATGTCCTTAAAAAGGACATTAACCTTTTTAGCATGTCTTCTTGAGAAATATTTATATTCTGAAATAAATTTGTTAATGAATTTGACAAGCCTAATGATATATTTGACATTAAATGTATTTGGCATAAATTTCACATTGTAAAAATTTAACCTTTAATGAATTGTAACTTTTTGTCAGGATTGATGGCTATCATCCGAAGGATGCCAATATTCCTGAAATAGATTCTATTTTGGGCAATCTAATACTACTATAGTGCTACTACTAATTCTAAACAATTCACTGTAGCCCTAATCCACCTGAGGCCAACACAGCTGTGTTCTCAAGAGACACAACCCATTCATCAAAACAATTTTGTTAAAATTATTAAAAAAAAAAAAAAAAAATTACTACCAAACATCAATATTCAATTTGTAAATACTTTATAGAAGAACTTAGAAATTCAAATAGTCTGTTAGAAAATCATCAAGACATTGCTAATATATACTTAAATATAATGTAAAAATAAAGAAGCAACGAACAAAACAAACTTCTATGTATTATTATTGTTATTATTAGTATCTATTAATTTTTCACCTAAACTATACAATAATATAATACGTGGAGTAACACAAAGAAAAAACACCTAAAAATATAAATGCAAATCGAAATAGAAAACATGTACAGAGTAACATATAAAACATAACAATAAAAACTATAAAAGGAGAAGAAAAGAAACATAAAAGGAGGGAGAAAGAGAGAGAAAAAAACACAACTAGAAGGATCTAATTCAGTGGTGATGTTGGAGAAATACAGACGTAAGCTGTGTTTGAGAGCGCTCTTTGCAGTAAATCAAGTTTAACTGTAATATCAGGAATAATAAATTTTCTAATAAGAACCCGATTTTTCGTTCAAGACGGAAGAAACAAAAAAAAATTGACAAAATCTAAATTAATCCGCTTTTTTAATTCTGTTTTCTTAAGGAGGATAATTCCAGAGGCAAAAAGGATTGAATGGTCACATAAATTTGTGTAGTGCTTGGCCAACGACCGTTTGTTATATTCTCCTGTATTAGCCAAAGCCTTAGCGTATCCTAACTGGATAATACATATAGCCATAAAGATCCATATATTTTGTAAAATAGACACGAACGAAGCGAACACAACCCAAACATCAAAACTGTTCAATTTTATTCAAAATTATTCAGACATAAAAAAAAAACATTTAAATACCAAACACCAGTATTTAGTTTGTAAAAACTTCAGCAAAACGTCTTTCAAATATATTTAAAGTCAAATATATTAAATGAAATATTTACTTGTTAAATAATTAAAATATTAAAAAATTAATATTTATTTGTATTTGAAGTATTTGGTTTCTAAATTTACAATGTTGATCTACTTCTGCCGTAGTAATTGTGGTAGAAACGCCTAGTTTAGAGTTACAAAGGGGGTGAAATTGAAGGTTTTTTGTGGATTTTTTACCGACACGATTTCACAACGGGTTGAATAGATGGGAAAAGCCTTTTTTTTAGCAAAAAATGTTTGATTTAAACTTTTGGAATCCAACTACCCAATTTTATGTGTTTATAAATATTTTTTTAGTATAAATATATTTGATGGAAAATTGTGCCTCAGTGGAGCCTCAATCCAGGTTTATTAACGATGTTGGCACAATGTATTATTATTAATTTTTTTTTCTTGGTTTTAGACCAGGGCACTTCTTATCGAAGGAGTTGTCGTAGAAACTTCGAAAAGGGCTCATTCGATTGGAAATTGGAGTGGCTAGTGTCCTTTTTAATAGTCGAAAGTGATTGAAGCCCCCCCCCCAAGCCCATCATTCCTCCAAACACATCCAATCAAAATTTGGGATAGCCATTTTGTTCAGCGTAGTTGATTTCTAGATAGAAAATATGTTTTTGAGGAGGACACTCCCCCAGAACCTTCAGGGCAAGGGTTTTAAGTTATGCCCTGGGGGCATAGAAGAACGATGTTGGCACAATGTGTTATTTATTTATTTTTTTTCCTTTAGAGCAGGGCACTATGTATCGAAGAAGTTGTCGTAGAAACTTTGAAAAGGGCCCATTCAATTTTAAATTGGAGTGGCTTGTGCCCTTTTTAATTGTCGAAAGTGATTAGAAGGCAACTAACATCCCTTCCATGCCCACCATTACCCGAACACACATACAATCAAAATCTTGAGATAGCCAGTTTGTTCAGCGTAGTGGATTTCTAGATAGAAATTATGTTTTTGAGGAGGACACTCCCCACAGCCTTCAGGGCAGGGATTGTAAGTTATGCCCTGGGGGCATATAAGGTTTTTTGTAGAAGGCGTTGTCGTAGAAACTTCAAAAAGGCTCATTCGATTGGAAGTTCAAAGGGCTAGTGCCCTTTTTAATGGTCGAAAGTGAATGGAGGGCAACTAACCCCCCTCTCACGCTCACCTTTTCCCCGAACACATCCAACCAAAATTTTGAGATAGCTATTTTATTCAAAGTAGTTTTAAGTTCTGGAAATTAGGTCTTTGAGGATGACCCCCCCCCCCCCCACAGCTTTCAGTGCAAGGGTTGTAAGTTTTGTCCTGGGGACATATAAGGTTTTTATAGAAGGCATTGTCGTAGAAAATTCAAAAATGGCTCATGTATTGCGGAGATGGAACGACTAGTGTCCATTTCAACAATCAAAAGTGGTCAAATGACAGCATACATCCGTTCCGCTACCACCATTTTCCCAAACGAAACCAATCATACTTTTGAGATAGGTATGTTATTTCGCATAGTTTATAGTTCAGGAAATTACGTATTTACGTAGGGCTCTCCCCCACGCGTTTTTAGTGTCAGAGTTATAAGTTATGCCCCGGGGGCATATAAGGTCGTTTTCGAAATTTGTGTTATAGAAACTCGAAAAAGGGCTTGTTCCAGCGCAAATTCAAAGGGTTATTGCCCTTTTTAAAAGTCGAATTTGATTTGAGGGCAACTAACCCCCCTCTCACGCCCTCCTTTTCCCCAAACACATGCAATCAAAATTTTTAGATAGCCATTTTGTTCAGCGTAGTTGATTTCCAAATGGAAATTATGTTTTTGAGGAGGACACTCCCCCACAGTCGTCAGGGCAAGGGTTGCGAGTTATGCCCTGGGGGCATGTAAGGTTTGTATAGAACACGTTGTCGTAGAAACTTCAAAAGGGGCTCAGTTGATTGGAAATTGAAATGGCTAGTGCCCTTTTTAATAGTCAAAAGGGATTGGAAGGCAACTAACACCCCATCCACGCCCACCATTTCCCCAAACACTTCCAATCAATATTTTGAGATAGACATTTTGTTCCACGCAGTTTAAAGTTCAGAAAATTATACCTTTGAGCAGGACACTTCCCCCATAGTCTTCAGGGCAAGGGTTATAAGTTATGCCCTGGGGGCGTATAAGGTTTTTATTGAAATCTTTGTCGTAGAAATTTGAAAAAAGGCTCATTCGATTGGAAATTCAAAGGGCTAGTGCCATTTTTAATAGTCAAAAGTGATTTGAGTGCAACGAACCCCCCTCTCACGCCCACCTTTTCCCCCAACACATCCAATCAAAATTTTGAGATAGCCATTTTGTTTTACGCAGTTTAAAGTTCAGGAAATTATACCTTTGAGCAGGACACTCCCCCACAGTCTTCAGGGCAAGGGTTATAAGTTATGCCCTGTGGGCATATACGTTTTTATTGAAATCATTGTCGTAGAAACTTAAAAAAGAGCTCTTTCGATTGGAAATTCAAAGGACTAGTGCCCTTTTTAATAGTCGAAAACGATTTGAGGGCAAATAACCCCCGTTCACGCCCACCTTTTCCCCAAACACATCCAATCGAAATTTTTAGATAGCCATTTTATTCAACGTAGTTGAAAGTTTTGGACATTAGGTCTTTAAGGATGACAACCCCTCCCCCCAAAACCCTCAGGGCAAGGGTTGTATGTTATGCCTGCGGGCATACAAGGTTCTTATAGAAAGAAATGTTGTAAAAACATCTAAAAGGGCTCATTCCATTGGAAATTGAAATGGTTAGTGCCCTTTTAATATTCGAAAGTGATTGAAGGGCAACTAACCCCCGTCTCACGTCCACCATTTCCCCAAACATATCCAATCAATATTTTGAGATATCCATTTTGTTCAACGTAGTCAAAAGTTCTGGAAATAAGGTGTTTTAGGATGATAACCCCTTCAAAGCCCTCAGTGCAAGGGTTGTAAGTTATGCCCTGGGGGCATATAATTCTGATATAGAAAGTTGTTGTAGAGTGTTAAAAAAGGAAAATTTGGTTTGGAACCTAAAATGGCACTTTTTAATAGTTTAAAAGGTTTGGAGAGTAATTAATCCCCCTCTCACGCCCAATGTTTCCCCAAACACATTCAATCAATGTTTAGAGATAGCCATTTTGTTCAATGTAGTTGAAAGTTCTGGAAATTATGTATTTAAGAATTACGAACCCCCCAGAACCCCCAAGGCAAAGGTTGTAAGTTATGCCCGGGGGGCATATAAGTTTTTATAGATAGAGTTGTCGTAAAAACTTCAAAAGGGGATCATTCAATTGGAAATTGAGAGGGCTAGTGCCCTTTTTAATAGTCGAAAGTGATTGGAGGGTAACTAACCACCCTCTCACGCGCACCATTCCCCCAAACACATCCAATCAAAATTTTCAGATAGCCATTTTGTACAACATAGTAGAAAGTTCTGGAAATTAGGTCTTTGAGGATGACACCACCCCCCCTCCCCCCAGCCCTCAGGGCAAGGGGTGTAAGTTATGCCCTGGGGGCATATAAGGTCTTTATTTAAAGCGTTGTCGTAGAAACTTCAAAAGGGCTCATTTGATTGGAAATTGAAAGTGCTAGTGCCTTTTTTTAATAGTTGAAAGTGATGAGAGAACGACTAACGCCCCTCTGACGCCCACCATTTTTCGAAACACATCCAACCAAAATTTTGAGATAGCCGTTTTGTTCAACGTTGTGGAAAAGTTCTGGCAATTAGGTCTTTGAGGATGACAACCCCCCCCCCTCCCCAGGCCTCAGGCAAAGGCTTGTAATGTATTCCCTGGGGGCATATATGTTCTTTATTGAAAGCATTGTCGTAGAAATTCAAAAAGGGCACATTCGATTGGAAATCGAAAGGGCTAATGCCCTTTTTAATAGTCGAAATTGATTGGAAGGCTGGAAATTTTTATAGTAAAGATCGATGTGGGTATAATGTATGATTTTTTATTGTTTAGACCAGGGCACTTTGTGTCGAATGAGTTGTCGTAGGAACTTTTAAAAGGGCTCATTCGATTGAAAATAGAAAGGACTGTTTAATATTCGAAAGTGATTAGAGGGCAACTAATCCCCCTACCACGCCCACCCTCCCATTTGCCGTTATTTTATAAAACTAAATTTTGCCTTAAGATTAAATCAAAATTCACTTTGTTAATGCTAATTCCCAATAAGGCATCTCAGCCGTATCCCAAGAACGACTGAGGATATTATGTTCAAACTCTACGGGCTACTTCTGCTCTTAAAATTTAACCAAGTCAAGATAGCGTAAGTGTATCCAAGCTATCAAAGAAAGTAAGCAGATTTTTTTGTGAATGGTATCAAGTTTTCTACTTCAGGTCAACTAGAGGAGGTATGAAACGAAATTAAACACCACTATTTGTGTCCAGATTTTTAAAAGGGTGTATGTTGTTAAAAATTGCTGAAAATTTTGTCCAGCATACAAATAGCAGGCCAAACTATAAAGTCTTAAAAAACGAAAAGATTTAAAGTATTATTTTCTTTTTCCCTGAAAAGACTATGTCAATATAAAACGAACAGAAACTAATTAAAAAAACTTTTTCCACAAAATAAGTTTTTCAAAGAAAAGTAAAGAACTCCATTAAACAAAAAATGAGCAAAAATCAAATAATTTACCAAGCGTGAAACTGCCTAAAATCAGCATCGATAAATAAATGAAACCCAAAACGAACATAAATTACAATAAATATCCGATTCAAACTCAAAACGAGCAGAAATTAACAGAAGTTGGGCTCAAAACCCCCTACGCCTTCCCAAGGCCAGATTATAATTAGCACTTTACTGAAAAAAATACAAATGAATATGCATTGTCAGTTTAATATACATACTGATATTTAGTAATCAAAATATTAGCATTATTTGATTTATTAAAGTTATAAAAGAAAGAACATTTATTTTATTTTTATTTTATTTTTGCTCATTTTTTGTTTAACGGAGTTCTTTACTTTTCTTTGAAAAACCGACTTTGTGGAAAAAAATTTTTTAATTAATAAATTCCAAAGATGGCTTAAAAGACAGTATTATTTTAATAAAACAGAAATCAAAAAGTAGAAAAAAGAAACCTACAATTTGCTCCCCAAGTCAATGTTTTAATTTTAATTAACAAAGTAGTTACAAAAAATATTTAAATAGTTATAAATCAAAATTTGTGACTTATAGACTCTAGTGAAACGATAGTTTGCGCTGTTAACTGCTGTAAATTCATCGAAACGTTTTTGAAATATATATAAATATAAAATAAAAATAAAAAAGATACTTGGTTACGTTTGTGTCCTAAATTTGCATGTAATTTCAAAATACAAACTTTTTGTCTCTAAAACGTTATGAATGATTTCTTTTGTTTCAACTGTTGTGATTTCAAGGTTCTTTAGAATAAGTGTCAAAATGTTTCATCTTGGAAATGTTCTTAGAGATACGGAGAGTGACTCCCGCATGGATTACTTGATGACACATGTATTTTCTACTTTCATTTCCTCAATCTTTAGAAGATGGTTATATAAAGCAATCTTTGGTGGATATGACAGTTCTTATGGGTCGGAGATAGGGACCTAATATCCAATGTCTATATTAACCCCTAAATTTGTGGGTTTTCCCTTATTTTCCTCAAAAGAAAATTTTATGTCCTAAAACTCTTTCAATAATTAACTATAACAAAAACTAACGATTTGCATTTTGTGTTAACGTTTGCATATTTAGGAAAGTTAATTCTTGGGGAGATTTCAAAGACACGATAAAAAATTAACGAATGCGAAATTTAACGATTTGTATTTTCGTGTCGTTTGTCTATTTACGGACGTTAATTTTCAGGGAGATTTCGAAGCACACAACTTTTGGCGAATTGTTCCTCAAAATTGGCGAATTCACTTGGGATAGTTGGGAGGTAGTGAAAGTACTTCTCACATTTAATATTGAATGAAACCGGAAGACTTTTTTTTTTTTTTTTTTTTTTTTTTTTTTTTTTTTTTTTTGTGTGTGTGTGTGTGTGTTAGGTTCGAAAGTTTTCGGATTTCATTTTATAAGAACATTTAAGATTCAAATGTAAAACGTAAAAATAAATTATAAACTTACTTACGCCTGATAGATGTGCAACCAATGTAGGAGTTTCGCTAAGCACAATATTTAAGCTGTTCATAAATCAAATTGATTGATTTCTTTTTTAGAAGTTCCAAGATTTTAGTATCAAAGGCCTTGAGTGAATTCAGTTGTACTGCGTGTTTGAATGTTCTTAAGAGAGTTCTAAAAATTTCTTAAAAACCTATTGTCTGTCGGGACCCTAAATCTATTTATAGTCAAATTCATTTGGATTTGGCCATTAAGTGGTTGAATTTTGACATTGATTTTGCATGAAATTGACGAACGTCAGTCTATAGCTCAAATTCATTATGATCATAGCTGCCATAATGCAACTATGCAACGCTAAAGTTTAACCTTTTGTTCCAATTCCTTAAGAATGATTCCTAAAAATGTTTAATTAGAATAAGTACCTTTTTTAAAAATACTAAAAAACTTTAGCCCGAAGAGAGGGATATTCAGGAGAGGTCAGCCCCCTCATATAGGGAATAGTTCCTGTTCGTTTTAAGTTATTAATTAAAAAAAAACTTTTTCCACAAAATAAGTGTTTCAAAGATAAGTAAAGAACTCCATTAAACAAAAAATGAGCAAAAATAAAATCAAATAATCCACCAAGCGTGAAACTACCACAAATTAGCATCGATAAATAAATGAAACCAAAAAAGACCAGAAATTACAATAAATAACCGAGTCAAACTGAAAACGAGTAGAAATTAGCAGAATTTGGGCTCAAAACCCCTATGCCTTCCCCATGCCAGAACATAATTTGCACTTTACTGAAAAAAATATAAATGTTTTTACTTTTATAACTTTAATAAATCAAATAATATTAACATTTTGATTGCTAAATATCAGTATATGTATATAAAACTGACAATGGACTTTCATTTGTATTTTTTCAGTAAAGTGCAAATTTTGTTCTGGCCTTGGGAAGGCATAGGGGTTTTGCGCCCAACTTATGTTAATTTCTGCTCGTTTTGAGTTTGACTCGGTTATTTATTGTAATTTCTGTTCGTTTTGGGTTTCATTTATATATCGATGCTGATTTGTGGTAGTTTCACGCTTGGCATATTATTTTATTTTTGCTCATTTTTTGTTTAACGGAGTTCTTTACTTATCTTTGAAAAACTAATTTTGTGGAAAAAGTTTTTTTAATTAATTTCTGTTCGTTTTATATTGACATAGTCTTTTCAGAGAAAAAGAAAATAATAGTTTAAATCTTTTCGTTTTTTAAGAATTTATAGTTTGGCCTGATATTTGTTTGCTGGAGAAAAATTTTCAGCAATTTTTAACAACATAGGCTTCACCCTCTTAAAAATCTGGACACAAATAGTAGTGTTTAATTTAGTTTCCTACCTCCTTTACTTGACCTGAAATAGAAAACGTGATACCATTTGCCAAAAAAATCTGTTTGCTTTCTTTGACCGTTTGGATACACTTACGGTGTTTTGATTTGATTAAGCTTTAAGAGCAGAAGTATCCCTGAAAGTTTGAATATAATATCCATCAGTCGTTCTTGGGATGCTGCTGAGATGCCTTATTGGGAATTAGCATTAACACAGTGCATTTTGATTTAATCTTATGGCAACATTTAGTTTGGAAACCTTTTTGAAATTTCTATAACAACTTTCTATATAAACTTTATATGCCCCCAGGGCATAACTTACAACCCTTGCACTGAGGGCTCTGAGGGGGTTCAATTTCCAATTGAACGAGCCCTTTTGAAGTTTCTACGCTTTCAATAAAAACCTTATACGCCCCAGGGCATAATTTACAACCCTTGCACTGAGGGCTATGGGGGGTTGTCATCCTCAAAGACCTAATTTCCAGAACTTAAAACTACGTTGAATCAAATAGCTATCTCAAACTTTTGATTAGATGTGTTTGGGGAAAAGGTGGGCGTGAGAGGCGGGTTAGCTGCCCTCTAATCACTTTCGGCTATAAAAAAGGGCACTAGCTTTTTGAATTTCGAATCGAATGAGACTTTTTTAAAGTTTCTACGACAACGCCTTCTATAAAAAAAACTTTAAATGCCCCCAGGGCATAACTTACAACCCTTGCCTTAAGGGCTGTGGGGGACTGTCCTGAAGAACATAATTTCTATCTAGCAATCAACTACGCCAAACACAATGGCTATCTCAAAATTTTGATTGGTTGCGCTTCGGGAAATGGTGGGCGTGGAAGGGGTGTTATTCCCTTTCCAATCACTTTCGACTATTAAAAAAGGCATAAGACACTCCAATTTCTAATTGAAAGAGCTGATTTTGAGGTTTCTACGAAAACCCCTTTGATACGAAGTGCCCTTCGTTAAAGGGAAAAATCAATAAATAATACATTGTGCCAACACCGTTCTTATATGCCCCTAGGGTATAACTTAAAACCCTTGCCCTGAGGTTTGTGGGGGAGTGTCCTCCTCTGTACTAAGTCCCTGTTTCTTGTCTCGTTCTCGAGTGTCCACGTTCTTTACTTAGGCAGCGCGATCGCGCTGCTTATGATTTATACAACAACTTTCTATATAAACCTTAAATGCCCCCAGGGTATAACTTACAACCCTTGCACTGAGGGCTCTGAGGGGGTTATCATCCTAGAAGACCTAATTTCCAAAACGTTCAACTACGTTGAAACAAAATGGATATCTCAAAATTTTGATCGGATATGTTTTGGAAAATGATGGGCGTGAGAGGGGCGTTAGTCACTATCTAATCCTTTTCAACTATGAGTAAGGGCCCTAGACCTTTCAATTTTCAATTGAATAAGCTATTTTGAGGTTTCGACGACGACGTTCTCAAAAAAAACTTTAAATGCCTCAGGGCATACCTTACAACCCTTGAACTGATGGCTCTGAGGGGGTTTTCATCCTAAAAGACCTAATTTCAAGAAGTTTCAACTACGTTGAACAAATCGGATATCTTAAAATTTTAATTCGATGTGTTTGGGAAAATGGTGGGCGTGAAAGGGGCGTTAGTCGCTATCCAATCACTTTCAACTATTAAAAAAGGCACTAGCCCTTTTAATTTCCAATTGAATGAGCCCTTTTGAAGTTTCTATGACAACACTTTCAATAAAATCTTTATATGCCCCCAGGGCATAAGTTACCACCCTTGCCCTGAGGGCTGCGGGGGGAGGGGTTGTCATCCTTAAAGACCTAATTTATAAAACTTTCAACTACGTTGAAGAAAATGGCTATCTAATAATTTTGATTGGATGTGTTTGGGGGAATGTGGGGCGTGGGGGGGGGGGCTAGTTGCCCTCCAATCACTTTCAACTATTAAAAAGAGCACTAGCCCTTTGAATTTCCAATCGAATGAGCTCTTTTTGAAGTTTCTAAGACAACACTTTCTATAAAAACTTATATGCCCCTAGGGCATAACTTACAACCCTTGCCCTGAGGATTGTGGGGGAGTGTCCTCCGCAAAAACATACTTTCTATCTGGAAATCAACTTTGCTGAATAAATTGGCTGTCTCAAAATTTTGATTGGATGTGTTTGGGGGAATGATGGGCGTGGGGGGGGGGGGCTAGTTGCCCTCCAATCACTTTCGACTATTAAAAAGGGCACTAGTCAGTCTAATTTCCAATCGAATGAGCCCTTTTCGAAGTTTCTACGACAACTCTTTCGATACGAAGTGCCCTGGTATGGAAAAAAAAAAACACATTGTGACCACGCAGTTCTTTACTTAGGCAGCGCTAGCGCACTGGCTATGATTGATTGGATGTGCCTGGAGAAAAGATGGGCGTGAGAGGGGGTTTGGTTGCTTTCAAATCACTTTCGACTATTAAAAAGTGCACTAGCCCTTTGAGTTTCCAATCGAATGAGCCTGTTTTGAAGTTTCTACGACAACGCCTTCTATAAAAACCTTATATGCCCCCAGGGCATAACTTAAAACTCTTGCCCTGGGGGTTGTGGGGGAGTGTCCTCCTGAAAAATATATTTTCTATCTTGAAATCAATTACGTTGAACAAAATGGCTATCTAAAATATTGATTGGATATGTTTGGAGAAAAGTTGGGCGCGAGAGGGGGGTTAGTTGCCTTCAAATCACTTTCGACTATTAAAAAGGGCACTAACCCTTTGAATTTTTTTTCGAATGAGCCCTTTTTCAAGTTTCTACGACAAAGATTTCAATGAAAACGTTATATAACCCCAGGGCATAACTTGTAACCCTTACCCTGAAGACTGTGGGGGGAGTGTCCTGCTCAAAGGTATAATTTCCTGAACTTTGAACTGCGTATAACAAAATGGCTATCTCAAAATTTTTATTGGATGTGTTTGAGGAAATGGTGGGCGTGGAAGGGGTTTTAGTTGCTTTCCAATCACTTTCGACTATTAAAAAAGGCACTAGCCATTTCAATTTCCAATCGATGGAGCCCTTTTTGAAGTTTTTACGATAAAGCGTTATATAAAAACCTTATATGCCCCCTGGCATAATTTACAACCCTTAGCCTGACGGCTCTGGGGGAGGGGGTTGTCATCCTCAATGACCTAATTTCCAGAACTTAAAACTACATTGAATAAAATGGCTATCTCAAAGTTTTGATTTGAGATGTTAGGGGGAAAGTGAGGCGTGAGAGGTGGTATGATGCCCACTAGTCGCTTTTCGACTGTTAATAAGGGCGCTAGCCCTTCGAATTTCTAATCGAATAAACCAATTTTGAAGTTCTTCCGACAACGTCTTCTATAAGAAACCATATATGCCCCAGGGCATAACTTACAACCCTGGCCCTTAGGGCTTGCCCTAAGGGGGACTGTCCTCAAAAACAATTTCTATCGGGAAATCAACTACGCTAAACAAAATGGCTATCTCAAAATTTTGATTGGATGTGTTTTGGGAAATGGTGGGCGTGGAAGGGATGTTAGTCAACTTCCAATCACTTTCGACTATTAAAAAGGGCACAAGCCACTCCAATTTCCAATTGAATGAGAGCTTTTCGAAGTTTCTACGACAATTTTTTCGATACGAAGTGCCCTGCTCTAAAGGAAAAACTTAAAAAATAATACATTCTGCCAACATCGTTCTTTTATACCCCAAGGGCATAACTTAAAGCCTTTGCCCTGAGGACTGTGGAGGAGTTTCGTGTCCCCCTCTTTACTTAGTCCCCGATTCTTGTCTCGTTCTCGAGTGTCCCCGTTCTTTACTTAGGCAGCGTGATCTCGCTGCCTATGATTTATGCAACAACTTTCTATATCAACCTTATATGCCCCCCGGGCATAACTTACAACCCTTGCATTGAGGGCTCTGAGGGGGTTATCATCCTAAAAGACTGAATTTCCAGAACGTTCAACTAAGTTGAACAAAATGGATACCTCAAAATTTTGATTGGATGTGTTTTGGAAAATGATGGGCGTGAGAGGGGCGTTAGTTGCTATCCAATCACTTTCAATTATTAAAAAAGACACTAGCCCTTTCAGTTTCCAAATGAATTAGCTCTTTTGAAGTTTCTACGATAGCGCTTTCAATAAAAACTTTATATACCCCAGGGCATAACTTACAATCCTTGCACTGAGGGCTCTGAGGGGGTTATTATCCTAAAAGACCCTATTTCCATAACTTTCAACTACGTTGAACAAAATAGATATCTCAAAATTTTAATTCGATGTGTTGGGAAAATGGTGGGCGTGAGAGGGGCGTTAGTCGCTATCCAATCACTTTCAATTATTAAAAAAGGCACTAGCCCTTTCAATTTCCAATTGAATGAGCCCTTTTAAAGTTTCTACGACAACGCTTTCAATAAAAACTTTATATCCCCCCAGGGCATAACTTACAGACCTTGCCCTGAGGGCTGTGGGGGGAGGGGTTTTAATCCTTATAGACCTAATTTCCAAAACTTTCAACTACGTTGAATAATATGGCTATCTAAAAATTTTGATTGGATGTGTTTGGGGAAAAGGTGGGCGTGAGAGTGGGTTTAGTGTCCCTCAAATCACTTTCGACTATTAAAAAGGGTACTAGCCCTTTGAATTGTAAATCGAATGAGCCCTTTTTCAAGTTTCTGCGACAAAAGATTTCAATAAAAACCTTATATGCCCCCAGGGCATAACTTATAATCCTTGCCAGGAAGGTTTTGGGGGAGTGTCCTCCTCAAAAATGAGTTTTCTATCTGGAAATCAACTCCGCTGAACAAAATGGCTATCTCAAAACTTTGAGTGGATATGTTGGGGGGAAGGTGGGGGGCTGGGGGCCGAGTTTCCCTCCAATCACTTTCGACTATTAAAAAGGGCACTAGCCCTTTGAATTTCCAATCGAATGAGCTTTTTTTGAAGTTTATACGACAACGCCTTCTTTAAACACCTTATATGCCCCCAGGGCATAACTTAAAACCCTTGCCCTGAGGGTTGTGGGGGAGTATCCTCCTCAAAAAAAAATTTTCTATCTGGAAATCAACTACGCTGAACACAATGGCTATCTCAAAATTTTGATTGGATGTGTTTGGGGGAATGCGGGGCGTTGGGGGGGGGCTAGTTGCCCTCCAATCACTTTCAACTATTAAAAAGGGTACTAGCCCTTTGAATTTCTAAACGAATGAAACTTTTTTAAAGTTTCTATGACGACGCCTTCTATAAAAAACCTTATATGCCCCCAGAGCATAACTTAAAACCCTTGCCCTGAGGGTTTTGGGGGAATTCCCTCCTCAAAACATATTTTCTGTCGAGAAATCAACCACGCTGAACAAAACGGTTATCCCAAAATCTTTATGGGTGGTGTGTGGGGGAATGCGGGGCGTGGGGGGGGGGCTATTTGCCCTCCAATCACTTACGACTATCAAAAAGGCCACAAGCCCCTCCAAATTCCAACTGAATGAGCGCTTTTCGAAGTTTCTAAGACAACTTTTTTGATACGAAGTGCCCTGCTCTAAAGGAAAAAATTAATAAATAATACATTGTGCCAACATCGTTCTTATATGCCCCAGGGCATAACTTAAAACCCTTGCCCTGAGGACTGTGGGGAGTGTCCCCCTCTTTACTTAGTCCCCGATTCTTGTCTCGTTCTCGAGTGTCCCCGTTCTTTACTTAGGCAGCGTGATCTCGCTGCCTATGATTTATGTAACAACTTTCTATATCAACCTTATATGCCCCCAGGGGATAATTTACAACCCTTGCACTGAGGGCTCTGAGGGGGTTATCATCCTAAAAGACCTAATTTCCAGAACGTTCAACTAAGTTGAACTAAAATTTTGATTGTATGTGTTTGGGGGAATGATGGGCGTGGGGGGGCTAGTTGCCCTCCAATCACTTTCGACTATTAAAAAGGGTACTAGCCACTCAAATTTCCAATTGATTAAGCCCATTTCGAAGTTTCTACGACAACTTCTTCGATACGAAGTGCCCGGGTATGGAGAACCAAAAAAAAAAAAACATTGTGCCCACATCGTTCTTTACTTAGGCAGCGTTAGCGCGCTGCCTATGATAATGTTGTTCCTTACTTTGAGCAGAAAAAACTTGTGTTTTTTATTTAATTTCTGCATAAATCGATATAATTTTTAGTTGAGGCATTTTATTCTCATGTTTTTTGTCATTCGACGATGTCAAAATTTGTATGCGTACAGCCTTAAGCAGACGGCTTGCACAGCACATAAATGCAAAATAAGTATCACACTGAAAAGTGGGGGAAAAAAAATAGATAAGCAACATACCATAATAACACGAATGACATATATAATAGTAGTAGAAAGCATTTAAGGCTTTCAAATCATATTAGCTAATAAGGGACTATAAAACGGGTGTTATATAATTTTACTCATATACGTCAAGCCAAAAAAAAAAATCCAATTTCAACGTCTTTTTTGTTAAAAATAAAAATAGCTAATGCAAATTATCAAAATACCATGTTTTAAAAACCAAAATACCAATGCATCAAAGTAAAACTCACTAGACAGCAATCAAATTTTTCGACACCAACTGCTTCAACAACTGAAGAAGGTAAGATATTCCATGGTTCAGTAACCAGATTCAATAATTGTAATGCCAAAACTGAAAAAGACTTGAAGCGAATCTCAATATCCTGACGATTGTGTGTTTGGTGATGGGGGGAGGGTGGGCTTTGCAAAAGTATTGTTGGGTGTGTGGGAAGAAGTTTTTTAAAAGTATGAAGTAAAAATGTAGTATTTGCAGTTTCTATGGAGAGGGCAGCTCCCAATGCCTTTGCTTTGGGGTCTTTAGTTTTGATCAACATTGAATGCAGGAAGCTGTTTCTTATGACAATCCTAGCATGCTATTTACACAATAAAATATACTGTTATTTTGATATACCAATGCTGTTAATGAAACTTCCATATTACTAGACATATTCCTAGTAGAATAATTTGTTTAAATTTGTTCCACAGAACAATGGGGGATGGTGGGGACCTTGCAAAAATATTGTATGGTAAGTGGAAAAGTTTCAGCAGTTTTTTTTGTGAAATAGCGTAGTGTGAAAAACGTACAGTATTTTTGTTATCTGGGGGGGGCAACTGCCTCCTTTTGCTTTTGCTTATGGGTCTTTTTAGTATAAAACAATGTTGAATATAGAACCTTCGACAATTTTGGTAAATTTTCTTTCTGTAGCCTTTTTTGAGAGTTTGAAAATGCGGCAAAGCTAGTAATCTCTACATCTTATGTTGAATGTAATTCTTCTTGATAAGTTGGAAAATATAGGAATTCGTGGAATAGCTCTTGATTTAGAGAAATCGTATTTATCTGAAAGAAGTTTTAAATTCCATGTTGGTGAGTAAAAATCCCATATTTTTCCACTAGAAAATATAGGGGTACCTCATGGGTCTGTATTTGGGCCGATACTTTTTTAAATTTACATAAATGGTCTTCCAAATTGCATGCCCTTAGAAGAAGAATTACCGATATTGTTTGCGGATGACACCAGCAATTAGTTTGAAGGCGGGCCTATGAAGAGGACCTACGATTATCCCTCGAAACTGTTGCTTTGAATTTAAATTCTTGGTTTCCTGACAATCAACTAATATCTAACCTAGAGAGGTCGAAATTTATTGTTTTTAGGAGAAATTCGAAGTCAGTGTGGTGTGTGTCATTTCAAGCTATTAATATTGGAATTTCCTCCATAAAAATAGTAGATGTATTCAGATATTTAGGTATTTATATAGATTCAACTTTGTCGTTTAAATCACGTGCTGCAGCCATTTAAACGTTTGCCTCTCAATTACTTGGACTATCTGTTTTGGCTTTTCTCTTTCTACAATTAGCCATGTCTTGATGCAACCTACTGCAAAATACTTGATAACTTCAATTCAACAAACAAGCAAGTACTAACAAACAAGTATGTGTCCAATAAGAGAGTCATGCTTACTCCCGCCGTGCTTGCCCGTGCCGTAGCCATTTAAACATTTGCCTCTCAATTACTTGGACTATCTGTTTTTGGCTTTTCTCTTTCTGCAACTAGCCATGTCTTGATGCAACCTACTGCAAAATACTTGATAACTTCAATTCAAAATCAATGAATTCAAAACTTGTGGCAACAGTGTCCAGGAATCTCGGTTGTTTGCATCGATTGAAGTTTCTATTTCCGTACCAGGTCATAGGGGTTTTGTATTTTTCATTAGTGGATTGCTACTTTCAATGTTGCGCGAGCGTCAAGATGTTGATTTTCCCTTCGCATTTAGAGGACTCCAAATTGTTCAAAATAAATCAATCATACCCTAGAAAGACAGAAAAATTATCTGAAACTAAAACATCTTATTTATTTCTGGGTTTTCTTGATTTGTAACAATTTTTTCAGAGTATCAACTTCCCCAGATTGCCAACAAATATAAGCTATTTGATATAGCAAGTAAATCACCAGCACTCTGTATATATTAAAAGGAATAGTTCTTTCCGCCTAAAGTTGCAGGGACTAAATGCATTATTGATTTATTTATAATTTGTTTTGTAAATCCCTTCCCGATCTCCGTGAGTCGTTTTTTTCTTTGCTCCTTGAGAGTTATTAAAGTTTATTTTTTCACGTTATTATTAAACGAGAAGTATGAATTGCCTCTCTGCCTCACTTGTACCAATTTTGTGTTAATAAAGTCAATTCAAAGTCAAAATAGTTACAACAATTTTGGGTACTTATGAATTATACGGGCCCCACGAAAGAAGTCAATTTTGGTTAATACTAATGAAATAAAATAAAATAGGATCAATATATAATAGTTTAGAAACAAAATTGGGCTATATATCTGCACATTAGGGGGAGTGGGGGGTAAAGTATAGCATATATTAAATACGTAACCTAACCTAACTCAGGTACCTTTCCTTCCCCTTCCCCCCCAAACCCCAAAAAACAGTCGTTTAAATATTGTAAACTCAATTAGAAACAACGCTTTGCAATCAATTTATGTCTTGCAAATAGCCGTTTGACGGGTTTTATCGTGTGACTGTAGCATTACCCGTTTGACATTTGACGTGCCCGCATAATGCATAAGTACCCAATTTGTAGTGAATATAAGGAGCTTTCAAAAAAAAATCCTTATTTCTATTTCCAGTAACCTTATTTGAAATTCTAAAAGTATCGTAAAGCTACTAGTCTCTTAAACTTTCTTAAAAGAAAGACTATGAGCAATTTTAAAAGTCCCAAAAGGTGTTCCTTTCAATAAATCGTTTCCCAAATATTTTTATCTCAATTTCAAAAGACAGAATTTCGTTCAAAGGGAAAAAAATAAAGCCATGTGGAGAGCGTTCTTTTTCACATTTTTATCTTCTGATGAAAATGAGAAAGGAAACTTTGGAAGTGAAATAAAGTGGAAACAACTGGTGTGAAATAGAAGAAAATAAAGACGGAAATTTAAGAAACGTTTCATCTTGAGAGATGCTGTAATGCTAGTACTCCCCCCTCCCCTCACACTAAAGAATAATGGTGTATTGTATGGTTTGTTTTGTCGATGGTAGAGTCAGAGCACTATTTTGAGACCTTCTCCTCTTTATTCTCAGTTGAAGGAGGGTATTGTTTTGATGATAAGGACATTTTCTTTCTGACATTGAAGGTCCAGGTGGCTCCAGGTTTTCAATTATATTTTACAAAAATTCCGCATTTCTAGCTTAGATAAGTAATTTAGCTGTATATCTAATGTATACTCGGTTGAGTGGAGGGGGGAGGGGGCCATGCTACTTAAGAATTGTTTGCGTAGTTGTTTATAACCTAAGGTATACATTTGCGCGACGCTGTGCTTCCATACCCACTCTCCCTTACCAACTAGCATTGCTAGTTGGTGACTTGTTATTCGCATAGATAGAATATTATTTGGAAAACTGTCAATCCTACTTGGTATGGAAGGATGGGTTTCTCCAGGTGTGGAAAAATGTCTTTTCTTATAGAGAAAATTAAATTAGATCAGTTATTTACTAATTTTATAGAATGAAACAAGTCCTTTTATTTTTTACGTAAGAGAAAAGGCTTGTCTATAGGTTGTTTTTCAAACATTTTACCTCAATTTTTAATAGAGATAGAATTTCATTCATAGGAGAAAAAATAAAAACCTCGTGAAAAGTCTTTTATATGCTTTGCGCTGTAAATAACATTGAAAGAATTTTTATCGTATTTTGGCTGTGTGTGGGCTATTGCACTCTCAATAGACATTGTTGCTCCGCAAAAGTGAATAGTTTTCTATCAGTTGATGTGCATATAACTCTAGTTTTGTATAGGTTGTGGATGGGATGGTGTCTTCTCAAAAGGCCTTTCTGTATTCGCAAAGTGGATTGTTTTCCACCAGTTTATATGCGTATAACCTTTGGTTCACATATGCTGTGGGTGGGCTGTTATGCTCTCAAGAGGCCACTATTGCTCTGCCAAGTGAATTATTTTCTTTCAGTTGATCTGCATATAACCTTACGTTCACAATCGGCGCATGAGATTTTATGTTTTCAAAGGGCCATTCTTGCTCCACAAAGTGAATTGTTTTCTATCAGTTGATGTGCATATAACCCTAGGTTCACAATCGGTGCATGGGATTCTATGTTTTCAAAGGGCCATTCTTGCTCCACAAAGTGAATTGTTTTCTATCAGTTGATGTGCATATAACCCTAGGTTCACAATCGGTGCACTATGTTTTCGAAGAGCCATTCTTGCTCCGCAAAGTGAGTTGTTTTCAAAGGGCCAATCTTGCTCCGCAAAGTGAGTTGTTTTCTATCAGTTGATCTGGATATAACCTTAGGTTCACAATCGGTGCATGGGATTTTATGTTTTCAAAGGGCCATTCTTGCTCCACAAAGTGAATTGTTTTCTATCAGTTGATGTGCTTATAACCCTAGGTTCGCATATTCTGTAGGCGGATGTTATGCTCTTAAAGGGCCACTCGTGCTCTGCAAAGTTCGATGCTTTCAATCAGTTGATGTGTATCTCTCAAGAGTTATACAAAATTACTATACAAAAATAAATTATTTTCTATCAATTGATGTTCATATAACCCTAGATTTACGTAGGCTGGGGATGGGCTGTAAAAATCTGAAAAATCCACTCCTGCTACGTACAATTAATTGTACAACACGCAATATTTGCTAATTGCGTAAATGGGCAATTTTAGTTGTTTCCAAGATTTGTATGTCATCCAATCATTACAGCATTGATTAATATTCTTTTAATAAATAATTCCTCTCATATTCCATGTCTGTTGGTGTTATTTGGAAAAATTGCGAGTGATTTCTTAGTTGTCTGTTAAAAGTTGAATTTTTTACTAAAATCGCTAAAGTCTCTACTTAAAATTGTTGTGACTGGCGAATATTGTTACCGCATGAACATTTATGCGAACAGAGGATAAGCGAACATATAAATTAGTTCTAACCTGCCACCAGCACTGCATGAACAGAGATAGAATACCTAGTGTGTTTAAGGATAAATTCAAATTTTTATTAAAGGCCCATTTACAATGACATTTTACTAAATCCGAGATTAAGCTAACGGTAATTTGAACCAATAAGCTTTCTCATGGAGTTTTCTAGTTGGCTAAGAAATTCTACACTAAAAATTCTGATTGGTTCAAATTAGCGCTAAATCAACCTCCGTACTCTTAAAATTTCATTGTGAATGGGCCTAGGGAAAATTTACCTATAAACCTCTTGCATTTACGTATATACAGTACCTCTTTGTATCATTTTTAAAGTGATGAAACGGGAACAATATGTAATATCCTAGGATGCTAAATTTTGTTTCCCCGTAGCTTCTGGAGAAAAAGAATTATCTTCGTTTTGTCCTTGTGTTTCTATGGAGTATTTTGTATTTACATTTTCTTTATTTGCCTAGGGAAATGTATGTACCTGGCAGGACTAGTCCCGGAACCTATGACGGCGGATGATGACTTCAAACTAATCCAATATGGCATTGGATTTACGAATATGGTAATGCGAGCTACCAAAGGAAGCGCTGATCTCACACGGAGAGAAATTCGTGAAGGTAAAAAGTCAAATAAATAAACCTCATGGCTTAGGTAAGAAGCATATAAGATAAAATCTATAAAAAGAATAAGAGAAAGTTCTTATCGATCAGATACCTTTCGATCATGGGGGAGGCTGATGTGAAGTTCCTTATAAATTTGATTAAAATCTGCACAGGTAAGGTTTTTTGCATAAATGAACAAACCCGGATTGATAGTTCATGTAGGGAGAGGGAAAATATGCCGTCTTCTGAGGGTACTTAGTTTTATTATTGCTCTTGAGGATTGTTCTTTATGTGAGTAGGGGTGGGGCTTCTTCTTAAAATCTCTTAGCAATCCCCATGCTTCCGAATGCTGATAAATTTTTTTTTTTAATGTAAATTTGACCATATTTTTTGCGATGACAGGACTGTAGTGTTTCATTGAAAAGGAATCTAAAAAATTATTTTGATATCTTTAGGATAATTATGTTTGTCTTTTGGGAAATAATTAATTAGGAACCTTTTAAATGTAGAGGGGGAGCAGGGGAAAACATATTTTAAGTTCTGCACAAATTCTGAAAAAAAAGGTGTTGGTCCTATACATATACGTGTATTTAAAGCCAGTGGCCATATACACAAAAAAAAAAGATAGAAAAAAAAATATATATACATAAGACTTTTTGAAAATTTAATAGAAATTACACTGCTCATCGGCGCACATCGCCATTGTTTTAAAAAAAGGTATCATGCCAAGGGTGAAGCAAGTGCCCAAATAATCCATTTAGGGACAAAATATCGAACAGTTCGTGGTAACGAACTGTAAGTAAGGAGCGACCCGGCTCAAGAGTAACCGAAACTCTAAATAACGAAATTTTAATACCAATAGATGGATTAGAAGAATCTGATTTTAATGTTGATTTTAAATATATACATTTCACCAAGTTCAGTCTTACCCGTCACAGGTTGCGAGCCTGAGAAAATGTGTCAGATTTTCGAAAAAGGAGAAAACATACCTTAAAAGTCATAGAATCTTAATGAAAAATGCGCCCTCAGATTCAGCGTACCAGTAAACCTGTCCACATATGTTTCAAGCTGGTAACTGCAAAAATGGGTGATTTTTAATTTTTTGTATAAAAGAAGATCACCACGGATGTGTGTTTGTTTTGTTTCGTTTTTCTTTTGTTTTTTTTTTTTATAGGGGTTATAGTATAGACACCGTGGTCCTAGAACATCGGAATAAGGCTCACTCAAGCAGAGATTAAAATTTCCAGTACCTCTTATAACTAACTAAACATATCGGATGGCAACTAGGCACCTTCCCACGCTCTTTTTTCCCAAAGTCACCCGATCAAAATTTTGAGATAGCCATTTTTTTCAGCATGGTCGGAACATATAATAAATATGTCTTTTAAGATGACTTAATCCCCCAGTCCTCGGGGGGAGGGCTGAAAGTTATGAACTTTACTCAATGTTTACATATGGTATTGGTTATTGGAAAGTATACAGACGTTTTCAGGGGGGGGGGGGGGTTCTGGTTGTGGGGGGCTATAAAGGGGGCGCCCGATTTCCCAGCATTATTTAAAAAACGATCAGAAACTAAATTAAAAAAAAAAAATTTCAACTGAAAGTAAGGGGCAACATCAAAACTTAAAACGAACAGAAATTATTAAGTATATGATTGGGTTCGCTCCCTAGTCATTACCTCGCTCTTTAAGCCGAAGATCTTTTAGTACTTTTATAAGAGCTATTTATTATAATTAATGGCCTTTGTGATTAAGGGTTTATTTTTAAAGAATTGGAACAAAATTCGAACTTTAGCGTAAAGAGCGAGGTATTGACAAGGGAGCGACCTCCCTAATATACTTATTAAAAATATATGAATATAGAAGTTCCTTACGTAAGTTAATTTCTAATTTAAGTATATTTATTACTAATAAAAACGTTCGTAAATAAAATTAAACAACTTTTGAGAAAGCCATTTAATCAAAAAAGGAAAATTAATTTGCAAATTTTGTTTTAATTATTCATGTACGGTGAGCCATGGGGCTGTCCCCTCCTCAACGCCTCGCTCTTTACATTACAGTTAGACTCTTTCTCACAACTCTATTTTTTAAAACAATAAAAAAAAACAATAAAACAATAAAAAAAAGTAAGGAGCGTCCCGGCTCAATAGTAACCGAAACTCTAAAAAACGGAATTTTGATACCAAAAGATACATCAAATGAATCAAATTTGTTTGTTAATTTCAAATATATAAGTTTTATTAAGTTCAGTCTTTCCCATCAAAGGTTAAGCGCCTGAGAAAATTTGCCTTATTTACAAAAAAAAAGAAGAAACATCCCCTAAAAGTCATAGAACCTTAACGAAAATCGCAGCATCAGATTCAGCGTATCAGAGAACCCTATTGTAATAGTTCCAAGCTCTTGTATACAAAAATGTAGAATTCTGCATTTTTCGCCAGAAGAAAGATTACGAAAGCGTGTTTATTATTTTTTTTTTCAGGGGTGATCGTATCGACCAAGTGGTCCTAGGATATCGCGGGAGGGCTAATTCAAACGGAAATAAACGTTCTAGTGCCCTTTTTAATTGACCAAAAAAATTGGAGGGCAGTTAGGCCCTCTGCCACGCTCATTTTTCCCAAAGTTACTTGGTCAAAATTTTTAGATAGCCATTTTGTTCAGCGTAGTCGAAAAATCAAAAAACTATGTCTCTAAGGATGACTTAATCCCCCACAACCCCCAGGGGAAGGGCTGCAAGTTTCGAACTTTGCCCATCGTATACATATAGCATAGGTTATTGCGAAGTATACAGACATTTTCAGGGGGGAATTTTTCTTTCGAGGGGTGGGAGGGTGGGGGAGGGGTTTTCATGGGAGGAATTATTCATGAGGGAAGGGAATTTTCCATGAAGGGGGTGCCGTATTTCCCAGCATTATTTAAAAGACGATCAGAAATTAAATTAAAAAAAAAAGTTTTTTCAACTGAAAGTATGGAGCAACATTAAAACTTATAACGAACAGAAGTTATTACGTATATTAGGGGGTTCGCCGTGTCATCCATACCTCAGTCTTTACGCTAAAGTTTTTCTTAGTACTTTCAAAAGAGCTATTTATTCTAATTTAACGGCCTTTGTGATTTTAGCGTAAAGAGAGCAGGGGGCGAACCCCCTCATATACGTAATAATTTCTGTTACTCAAAGCGAACGGAAATTATTCCGTATACGAAGGGTTGCCTCCTCTTCAATACCTTGCTGTTTACGTTATATTTTGACTGTTTGTCGCATTTTCTAAGAACGGCTACTGAAACACAAGGGCAGTATAATCAAACAGTTTGTGGTAACGAACTGTAAGTAAGGAGCGACCCGGCTCAATAGTAACCGAAACTCTAAAAAACGGAATTTTGATACCGATAGATAAATCGAAAGTATAGGCTTTTTGTGCTGATTTCAAATGTATAAGTCTCATCAAGTTTAGTCCTACCCATCAAGTTATGTGCCTGAGAAAATGTGTCTTATTTTCGAAAAAAAAGGGGGAAACAGCCCATAAAAGTCTACCCATCAAAAGTTATGCGCCTGAGAAAATATGCCTTATTTTCGAAAAAAGGGGGAAACAACCCCTAAAAGTCATTGAAAAGTCATAGTCATGTGATTTTCATTTAATGAAAATGACACCATCAGATTCAGCGTATAAGAGAACCCTACTGTAGATGTTTCAAGCACCTATCTGCAAAATGTGGAATTTTGTATTTTTTGCCAGAAGAAAGATCACGGATGCGTGTTTATTTGTTTTTTTTCAGGGGTCATCGTATCGATACAGTAGTCCTGGAATATCGCGAGAGGGCTCATTTGAACGGAAATTAAAAGTTCTAGTGTCTTTTTTAAGTGACCAAAAAATTAGAGGGCAACTTGGTCCCCTCCCACGCTCATTTTTTCCCAACGTCACCCTATCAAAATTTTGAGATAGCCATTTTGTTCAGCAAAGTCGAAAATCTAATAAATATGTCTTTGAAGATGACTTAGTCCCCCACAGTTTCCGGGGGAAGGCCTACAAGTTATGAACTTAGCCCATTGTTTACATATACGTAGTATTGGTTATTGGGAAGTATGCAGACATTTTCAGGAGGGATTTTTTCTGGGTGTGGGGGGGGGGGGGGGTCGGAGGTGGGGATTACGGGGGAGGGTAATTAAATAGAGGATGTTTCCTTTGGGGAGGGGACTTTTCTATGAAGGGGCGCCGGAATTCCCAGCATTATTTAAAAAACGATCAGAAATTAAATCTAGAAAACAAGTCTTTTCAACTGAAAGTAAGGAGCAACATTAAAACTCAAAACGAACAGAAATTATTACGTATATGAGGGGGTTTGCCCTCTAGTCAATATCTTGCATTTTACGCTAAAGTTTTTTTTTAGTACTTTCAAAAGAGCTATCTAATTAAACGACCTTTGTAATTCAGGGGTTTGTGATTCGAACAAAATTTGAACTTTAGCGTAAAGAGCGAGGTATTGACTAGGGGTGAACTCCCTAATATACGTAATAAAAGCATACGAATATAGAAGTTCGTTACTTAAGTTAATTCGTAAGTTACGTCAGAACAAAATTTCGGGAAAACCATTTAGCCAAAAAAAAGAAAATTAATATGCAAATTCGTTTTAATTATTCATATACGGTGAGCCGAAATCAAAGCTGCATTACTTCAAAAAATTTCAGAAATTAAATAAAAAAAACACGTTTTTTTAACTGAAAGTAAAGAGCAACATTAAAACTTAAAACGAACAGAAATTATTCCGTGTATGAAAGGGGCTGTCCCCTCCTCAACGCCTCGCTTTTTACGCTAAAGTTTGACTCTTGAAATATATGATATATGAATAGCTTAAATATTTTGGAGGTTCTCGCTTTTTTGTTTTTGTTTAAACTGTTGAGCTATACTGAACGAAGCCATACTGAATTTTTTACGTAAAATGGTTTTGAAGATTTTTTTTTACTGAATTTAATATTAAATTTGTAGGCAAATTAGTAACTATTTCAGAAGTTGCGTCAATTTAGCTCTTCTTTTCATCTTTTAGGCTTAGCGTCAAATTTTTAGCAACTTTTGACTCAGAAAAAAACTTGTTAGTTAAACGAAACCATGGGTCAATGTTTATTATTTGTTCCAAACATAGATATCAAATGAAACCCACAGGATCGGGCTAATATGGAAAACAAAAGAAATTGGTTGATATTTTGAGCCAATGTTCACGGCCTATTCTTAGTACCGGAATAGAATAAATAATACTTAAAAAACTCACGGTATAAAAACAAAAATTTACAAATCGTAACAAATATAATTGTAGCAATTAAGACCTGCTTCTTGAAGAAACGAGCTCACCTGACGCAAAATGCATGAAACAATAACCAAACAATAATGCCATAAAATAACAATAAAAGCAATAATTGGTAAGATAAGAAACAACAATTAACACTCTGACCCACTTTAACTATTATCTGTAATTTGCTTCTTTTTTTTGGGGGGGGGGGTACCTGTAATAAAATACGTAGATGATTGCTATTTGGAATAAAACCTAAACTACCGTATTTGAAACACATGTCATAAATGAGTTTAATAGATATCTCCCTCCTTTGTTCCTATATCTCCTCCTGTCCTTTGATGATAGAAGGCAACGGAACATGTTATTTTAGGTGGCAACTGCGAGAAGCCCAAAGGTTGTCGAGTATCCAATATTGTAGACTAAGTATTTATTGTGTGGGTTGTGGGTAACTTTGTTTTGATCTTCATTTTCAGGGCTTTAATTACTATGATCTACATGGGGCGTTAATTGGAGAGGGGGAAGTTATTCTCCTGTGGCATTTTCGCTAAAAAGTACTTTTTTGTGCTTCTTGTTGAAAAAAAAAACATCAAAAACAACAAAAATCGCCCTCCTAGATGTTGACACATATATTGTGCCTCCCCCTTTCTATCCTCCCTGTATTTTGAATACAGTGATTCCCCTGGTCCTAAGTGCTGTTCACTTCAGGGCTGAGAAACAGGCATAAATCCTAGGGTGTTCGGTTTCTAGATATTTTTTTTTCTTTTTGTACAGCTGCCAATATAAAATCAACTCATGTTAGAAATCATACTTTTATATCTTTTGAAAAATTCGACACTGACTATTTTTTTTTAGCATTTCCATCTATTTGTGTAGTGGTCTTTGGTGGTCTCTTCATTTTTTTTTTTGGAGAAGAAAAATTCGACACGGAGCAAAGATTTTTTCTCTTTTTATAACTTATTGGTTATAATTCCTGTGCAGTAGAGTATTCATAATGCAAAAATTGAAAATCAAGCCGCAATTACTGTTTGCGCTTCATTTTACTGTCTCATCTTATTTTACCACCTGAGCTTCGTTAGGCAATCTATGTGTCTCGACCAGTATACCCTAAAAATCACGTCAAAATAGGGCTTGGGCTTCATCTGTTCTCAAATAGCCCCTTAAGTTTTGTGCGGACACATTCAAGCTCGTGTGTGAGCAATGTTGGTCATCATACCTTTCTTGACCGACAGCTCCCCAAAAAACCAATCCGAATTAGTGTCTGGGTTTCATTCTACCACCGGTTTCCAAGAGCCCTCTGATTTGGTGCAGCTAGTTTCAACCTCGTATGTGAGCAGTGTTTGTCAGTGTGTCCTCTCGATTGACACCACCTGAAAAGCCGAAATTTTGTCCGTGCTTCATGTAGCCTTCTAGTCATAGTTTATATAATTAACAGTATGATCTTTCCCAATCTCACCCATTATAAAAACCCGGATCGAGGTGCGAGTACTCCAGAGAACCTATAAACATAAGCGACATTAGATCTTTTCACGGGTAGACAAGTCAGATCTCTCTTGAACGCGAAACTTGGCTTCAACATTGGAACACTAATTTGGAAGAAACTAATTTTAAATTAATTTATTCCAATACATATATGAAAATCGGTAATTAGTAGTGCAATGTTAGTATTAGATGTTCTTAGGAATTAAAAGTAGGTTTCGAAGTTTCGAGTTGGTTTCAATGGCATTTTGAGAAAGTTTCTGCCAAAATACGCGTTCCAGGGAAATTGGACCTCTGATGGCAGATCAGATGAGAGGAGCTGTTTGTACGCGCCGATATAAATATATATATATATATATATATATATATATATATATATATATATATATATATATATATATATATATATATATATACATATATATATATAAATTAGTTCAGATGTTTATAGGAATTACAAGTAGGTTTCGAAGTCGTTAGAACCCAAGTCCTAAAATTGGTCTCAATCAGGAACCCTTATCGCTATCTAGACTCACAAAGTGCAAAGATTTTCAAACAGAGCTGTTTATTATTTAATGTTCAGGAAAGGTCTTCCCATTTCATACGAAAACATTGATTGAAAACAAAACTAGTCTTATGTTGGCTCTCTGCCAAAACACGTAACTAGACTTTTCAAGTATCACAGGAGCTACAATCTGAAAAAATAAATATCGCGACGTGAAAAAAAAATGATAAACCATCCAGTTGCGGATCCAGAGGGGGGGCGAGTGGTACCCCGCTAAGCTTAAGTAGTGTAATTTACCTAATTAACGCAAGTTTGCATTAATTAAACTTGCTCCTAACGTAAGTTTACCGGATCAACCTATTTTGCCCCCCGCCCTTAAAAAATCCTGGATCCGCCCCTGAAACCATCACACCTATTCCACCAGTTATTAGAAGAAAAAAAAATTCCTTATTTTCACAAATTTCAACTCCCCGCCCCCGTTTTTATAAAATCCTACATAGGCCAAACAGTTTATTCCATTGTATATAAATAATATATTGTCATAATTTTTATATAAATTAATTAATAACTGTGAGATGGGACAGTTGCAAACCACTTGGCCGGCTCACCAAGTTTTTTTCTGCTTTCGCAATTACAAATAATGCACTTTCTAACCATTTTTCATTGATTGACGCAAACACACTAATCCATAAGTGCACAAATAAGTGGGAGGAGCTTTTTGTTTGCACCGAGAATGAAGAACCAGAAATCATCTGCGGTAAACTTACTGCTAATTATATAAACTGTGCTTCTAGTATAGCAAAGACGCTTTCAGGTTTTGCGTTATTGCTCTTGGCCAGCGCACTTGTCTCGACTGACATCCACTCGAAAAAATATGCATCATTTTAAATAAAATGTGTTACATATCTTATTTAAGTTTTTGAAAAATATTATTAGTTGCGTCATAAGAAAGCCACTTTCATAGGTTTAACATAAAAAAGACGAAAGAAAAAGAGGATTGTCATATTGAACTAGCGCAGTTATTTCCCAGGGATATCAACTTTATGGGAATGTTTTTTCTCCGGCATTATGAAAGGATCCATCCAATCTATCCTTGGGCGTCTGCATTGATGCAGAATACCGGGATACCGAGTGCGGGATAGCAAATTCCAATTCGGTGAACATCCTGTCCGTTTTTTGCTTTAAAACCCGTCTTCCGTTATTCGTCTTTCACGTTGCAATAGCTTTTGGCATGATGTTCAGCTTTCCCATTGCCTTCAGTGATGCTTGTAAGTTTATATTGTGGCTTTTTCCTGCTTTAAAAATATGTATATATATGTGATTTATATATATATATATTATATATTGCTATAGCCTTAGGCTTGTAAAATACACAGGGGTTAATAGCATGCATTCTGGTTGGATTCGCTGAGGTTCCTAGTTTGGTGTTAACAAATCATCTTGTAGACGTAAGGCGATTAGTTGAGACCACGTCTCATTATCTTTCCGAACCAAGAGCCATTCAAAATTTTAACCGAGTTCAGGTTCAATACTAAGAGGAATAAGAGAAATGAAACATTGTTCCATTTTAGCGCTATTCGTCAATTAAAACATGCGACTATACCAATTAAGACAGAGCCGAAACTCTGGAATATTTATTTGGTTATACTCTGTACTAGGATGGGGAGTTTTCTCGCATAAAGGGTAGAAAAGGATATTTTATAAGGCAATTTTCGCGATATGGAAGACGAAGCCTGTCGAACTTTTCCATTATTTACGAATAGTGGAAAGCTACAGGAAAGTTATTCGCAAGATGACAAGGACTGGGTAGTCTTGGAAAGCGAGTCCAGACCGCTAGTAGAAAGTGTTTCTGACTTGTGGTTTCTGCGTTAATTTTAAATTATTATGCTCATGACCTTAAAAAACTTCCCATTTTGACGTCTTTCTTTGTATTGCTGTCAGTTACTTCAATAAATGAATAGTATTTTAAATAGCCTTGCAGGATAATAACTTCGACATATTGTTAACACTAGCTTACATATAAAAATTGATTATAATAATTGAAGCGTGGTCAATTTATAAATAACTCGCTTTTTTACTCTTTATTCGCGACTAGCCAGTATGATTTTCTCTAGCCTGTCTTATCAGCCAGCTTTGTTTTTCATTGGTTTTTCGTAACTTAAACTTTTTTGCCGCTAAGACACGGCTTATTGCGATCTGGTCTGTATTTACTAAACTCTATTATGTAATTATTGTTTTCTTCTCTACTGTAATATCGTCATGATCAGTAGGAGGGACTTCCATGTTTACATGTGTCATGGTTTCGTGAAAAAAAATATCGTGTTAATTGTGTTAACTCTTCAAAGCTTCAATTCACATTTGTTGTGATGTAACCTTTATTCTCGTGTATTTCTTTTAATTTGGCCAGTTTTCGGGATTTTCACAAACATAAACCAGCTTTTTCTTATATTCCCAAAAATGTTGGTGTACACTTGCCAGGGTTGTATCCAGGGGAGGAGGTTGACCTCCCTCCATGATTTTTGTCCGACTCGTAAAAACGTAACAGAAATGCATATAAACACATTGTGATGCGTTTTTTAAAGTTTGTATTGTTACCCGCCCCTGGAAAAAAAATATCCCCTGAACAAAAATGTTGTATACGCTCTTGACACTTACCTGTATTTACTTTTGTAAGGTAAAGAGTTCGCAATGTTGTTCTCTTCAAATTTAAAATGAACCTTTTTCTTTTTACTGCTTTAAAAATTAGTTTCCAGTGATATAAAACCTTTTAAATGCTACACTCTTATTACTTTAAAGGTTTCTATTACAGACTAGCCTTTAAAAGGCTTGGAAATAGTTAGCTACTTAGAACCTTGAAAGTGATTTGCATCAAATGCTTAAATTACTTTTATCAGGAGACGTTGATTTATTCCCGAACGAGAACTTAGTAATACCAATTACACCTTATACAAAATCCAAGGCCTCCGAGTTTCCTCTAAGACTGATTCCTGAAGTTCTAACCACCGTCTGCCGGTGCCTCTTTCCCCCTTACCCTCTAGTTGTCTAAACTTTTCCAACTTCCTGTGTATTTTTTGTCAGGCACCAATTAGTCCCTTTAGTAACTTTGCTATTTGAGTTTTGAACCACGAATTAAACTTGTTTCGAATGCCGACCTGAATTGAAATCCCTTGGGGTTGACTGGAAAGTGTTCATAATGGGAGAGTTTATACCCTATATTTCCATTTTGATGTATCTTACTTTGACAGTCGGGAAAGTTTACTTTTATTTGTTATGTGTTAAAGTTCGTTAAAAGCTCGATAACGCAGATTCCGAAGGTTGAATTATAGCCACATTCAGCGATGAGTTTGATGTTATAAAAATATTTTTTGCCTTTGATCGATTTTTTTGTCTTTTTTAATTTTTTGGCTTTTCCCCTTTATTTCTAATTCCTTAATCCATTTAAAGAAGAAAACACTCCGAATTGCTTGTACGTGCTTGTGCAACAGAAAAGAAAAATGAAAAAAAAAACTGCCACTAAATAATAAGCTAAAAAAAACCTGCAAGTAGCGGTGTCATACTTTTACAAATGTTACAGAATGTCATACTTCTTGTTTGTTGTTGGTCTTCCAGAGGAGGTAAGGCAATCCCCGTCCTGACAATTATTATGATTTTTTTAATCGTTGGCTTTGAGTCTTCAAGAGGAGAGGAAAAATGCCCAATATGATAATCTATTGTGCTGTTCGTCTAAATTATCTACGGGGGAGGGAGGATTCAGACGAAAAGTCTGAGATTTTTTAGATCTATAAGTTCTGCCTGACAAATATTGACTATTAGTCTATTTATTGTCTTCTAAAAGGGGGGGGGTACACATTTTTGGCAATTTCTATTCTTTAGAGATAGTTTGTTGATATAATAAACAAAGCTGATCAGCGAAGCCTAATTTTTTCTGTTATGTAATGATCGTCCTTTTCGGCATACCATCTAGGGACAAACTAAAAGCAGGTTGTCTTATACCTTCTAATCTGCTGTTATTCGGTTGTAATGTCACTGCTAGTTCTGATATTTTGAAAACTTAAATTCCAAAATCCCTGTTGGTTAGTGCGACTTTCTAAATTATTATTCCGAAGAAAATTAATAATCTCCTTAGCTATCCAATGATTTAAACAAATTATTTTAATTGAATTAGCCTTTTTTGCTTATCTCTTTCAACAATATTTTCAGTATGCAGCAGAATTTACTGACACAAAAACTTTAAAGCGCCGTAATCACTAAAATTTTTCCATCCAAAAATAAATCGGCACACGTAGTTAAGAGACGCCCTCGCCTCTAATATTCTGAGAACCTTTCTCTATGTTCAATATATATCTTCAGTAGCTTCAAGCTGATATATGTCGGCATTTCAATTTATTACCGACAGGCTCTTTAAATCAGAATTCTGAATAAAAACGATATGCTTGTAAATAAAAATCAATCAATAACGCTCATACAAAATGGTCCACTACAGTCATTTTGGCTTAGACGAGAGTCATACTGACCAGGGATGCCATTGAGCAACTTGCGAGTTACATTATGCTTGTCTCTTTGAGGGTTTAACCTGAACAGGAGGATTCTTGCAGGGCTTCACACAGAAGTTGCCCTCTCAACTGCTGTATGTGTCACCGATATGCGATTGATTCACTCAAACTGAGGAACTAAAACCCCGATCTGTTTACTGCAAAAATTTGAAGTTTTTAATGTGCCACCCGCTCCGCAAAAGAAACACTTTCGTTCTAAGATCCCAAAATATGATGGACCCGATTGTCGTCCTCTGAAAGAAGTTCCCAGAAAAGGGTAGTTGATTCATTGTGCGACTTTTTGCCTTTAAACCCTTTCTGCAACTTTGAATGAAGAACTTTGTGTTAGAATTTATTATCTGGTGTTTGGAGCAACGTTCTTACGTGAATAACGAAAAATGTGAAAAACAGAAAAATCTCAGAATAACCTTTTCCTTTTCTTCTTTTTCCATTACTCCGCTTTTCTTTTTCTTTTTGTATGAACGGGTCTAAATACATTATTATTATTATTATTGATATTATTAAATGCCACGAAGATGCGAAGTTACGACTTACCACATTACCTTGAAGTTGCGAAACGCGATGCCTTAAGATTTATTTGTGAAAAATCCCAACGTTAAAATAAATTCTGGAATATTAAATAACACTGATATATCCTTTTTGAGGGCAGTTTTTAACGCCCTCATGAAGGCAAACCTTTAAGAAGATCCCATGCTCAGGACGGAAATTTTTACCTCGTAAAGAAAAGAAAAGAAAAAAAACTGAAAAAAGAGATACATATAAGTTGAACCTACAGATGTAGATGAACATAGGTTAATATACAAACAGATTGATAAAAAAAGAGAGGTAGATAGATAAATTGATAATAAATTTAAAAAATAAAAGCAAATACATTATCATTATTTCCCACAAGGCTCTATGGTGGGGAATGAATGTACATACTCATAATTTTAAATTAAGCTTTCAATTAAAAGTGAGCAAAAGACACCAATTGTAACTCTGCTACTTAAAAAAATCATTATAGATTTAGTGCCTTTTTTATTTGATAATTCATAAAAAGTTAAGTGGAAGTCCCTCTTCACACTGCCGTCAATTCACGACAATTAGCCTAAGGGGTAGGAGGGGTGAATTTTTCGCGCTTTTAATTTGTTGGGCAAAATACCAAAAAAGGGCATTTTCGGTAAAAAATAAAATCCCCTTTAAAAATATATTCTTCAAATTCTAGGGCGGTTGGGGGCAAAAAATCCAGGGTGCATGTGCCTCTAATCCCTCTATTGACGCCACTACCTCCCCAGACACTTGTGCCATAAATATGTATTTTTTTCAAACCTCCCCCTTTAAGAAAGGATCTATGTGCACCAAAGTGCATCGATGTAATTATATTCACTACCCCATTTTCTAAACTGGAAAGGCGGCTGGTACCACCCTTTATCAACTTGGTAATTTAGATAAAGGTATCAAATAGTAAAATATCAAATTACCATCCTTTATCAAAGTTAGCCTTACTGACAAGTTTTCTGAGTCCATCTCCCAGAATATTCTTATGGTTATTATTTGAAGCTCCTGTCACAGATTGTCTATCACGTTTGTTCTAATTGAAGAAGTTGAATTGGAGTCAACTTCAAAAGAGACGTGTAAAATGACAAAAAGGAAAACTCACATCTGAATATTTCATCCGAAATGCATGTTTATACATCCTTCTGACACTCGTCTAAGTCCAGTCGAGCACAGCTTTAAACAAAAAGTAGATTACAAATGACACAGCCAAGAACCAAAATGATTAAGTCCATAAAAACAGAGAAAAAGAAGACAAAGTGATGGTTCCTCAACATACCTGCAAAAGGGAGGAATCATGTTTGAAATCACCTGTTCCCCCTCCCTCCCCCGGAACGATCGTATGCGCTAACTGAAAAACATTCCTCTTTGTTTTCGAGCGATGAAAAACTTGAATATCTATCCCTCCCTTGACATTTCCTTCCGGGGTTACAGCTGCGAGTTCTACTTGATATTAAGGAAATGCAGTTGGAAACAGGAATAATTTTGTTTTTTTGTAGTTTGTATTTTTAATTAAAGAAAGGATGTGTAGGATAAGTTTTGACATAGTTGCAATATCAGTGATTGTTTTCAAATACTTTCTGTCTCATTCGTGCATTTTTCATCCCAGTTGTCAAACTTTTCCTAGTTATTTGGTTTTATCTTTCGAACTTCTACTAAATAAATTACGATAACTCAACATTATTTACTGTAAGTATTTGGAATTTATCCAGAGTTTTTCTTTTTTTTTGTAAAGGGGTCAGTAAATGTGCTTTTAGTTCACAAAAAAGGAAAAAAATGTGAATGTAATTTTTTGGGGGGAAATTAATTAAGTCTCAGAGGCAGATCCTGTCGGGTGATAGACATAAAAAAGAAAAGACGTAAACTCTTTTGTGGGGATCGGCTAAACAACATGATTAATTTCAGAGCTGAGTGTTACTGGCAACAATCATTTATTATGATTAATTAGGGGTGCGATGACTTCCAAAGCTGATATCTAACGGTAGGAGTTTGAATCATAGACACTAATACCTTGAGAGGTGGGCTCTGGGGGTAGAACAACCCACCAAATGCTGCTTGTGTGGGCTGCAGTTTTACATAAAATGCTTGAAAGGTTGTTACAGAGAATGAAAATAGTCATATCCGTTAGTAGGACCTAATGAATATTGCTTTGTATAATCGGTAACTGTCTGTGACTCTCAACCAATCAGTAATTACAAAAGAAACAAGTGACATTATGCAATGGGTGTTGTACCTGAAGCGAGTATTTCTGCATTGTACACTTACAGTCAATTGGCTGACAATACTCACCAGAGAATATTCTTTTTTTGTGCCCGTTGTCCAACAGGCTTCTTGGTTAGTCGAATTTTGCGTCCATGGTCTAGATATTGGTTAACTTTATTAACCACTAGGTAATGAGGGAGAAAAAGGGCCGAAACTTCAATTAGCGTATTTCTAAATAGTTGTGAATTTTATGTTAAATAGTTAAATCCACCATGGATACCTGAAACTTCTTAAAACGCCTATTTTTTTTTAATTTATTTATTCATTCATTTTTGTTTGCAAGAATGCAAGGAAATCAATTTAGTATTTCTATAATATAAAATTAATTTAATGTATTCGTCCTTTTATTTGTTTTTTTATATTGAATTCCCCTCGACCCTTTTCTACACTACTGTCAGTTTCTCATTTCTATCGTGCAAGTTGCGCACATAGTTAAAGTCTGGGCCGCTACCTGGGGTTTCGATGCCCTTGGGCCATTTTGTAAAAGGTAAGTTTTATGTATCATCATAAATTACACACCTCATCATACTTTTCACGTCTGAGTAGGGCGTATCCCCCCCCCTGCCCATCGGGTATGGACTTAGGTAGAGCTAATCTTTTTAAGAATTAAGTTTTGGTTTGTAGGGAAACTATATGAATAATTCAGAATGGTAGTATGTACATAAGCACGTTCAATGTAGATATCTGTCAAAGGAATTTACTCAATACACCATAATTATTTCTTCGCTTTTTTTTTTTTTTTTTTTTTTTTTTTTTTTTTAGCCCTTATTTTTAGGAATATATTACAAATAGTAAATAATTCAGAGTCTAATGAAACACTATGAAAATACTATAACAGCAATGGACTTGCTTGATTTGTCATGTTAGAGCCATGATTCACAGCGTAAGGTGCAGACCCCACCCGTTAGGCACATCAATATTCTGGTGGGCCATGGGCAGGCCTTGCAACCTTCGGCCGACTTTATAGAGCCTTAATTTAAAAAAAAAAAAATTCATATGATAAGTCACATTCAAATGCATGTAAAGAGCTAAAAAGATACATGATAGTATTACAATGACGTTACACATTCTGTAAAAGGTGTTGTATCCCGACCAATATTTTTCATAAAATATGTCTAGAGGACAACCCCAAAAAAAGATGCCAATTTAATGGCCTTTTAAGCTTCCTTCATATGAATACATGTACAATTTAAATGGCAAAATATAAACATTACGAGGGGGCATCAGGAATTTAGAAATACTTAGGTGGGGTATGGCCCAAAATCGTTTGGGAACCACTGTGTTAGAGGCTCATTGTTGTCCAGATCCGAAATGGCTTTAGTCGATTGTTCAATTTCTGCAATATCTGGAGCTTTTATCCACAGTGCACAGATAACGTCCCACCCTCGAGAATGTACCGAAAGACGTCAATAGATCATTCAACATATTTTGCAAACGAGGTCATTAATTACTTGCTTCTAATCCCGGGAAATTTAAGACACAAATCAACAAATGTCAGAAGCACAGTTTGAGTGAAAAAGACTTTATTGTCGCTCGTATTTCAGATTCGAATGAACCAATACCGAGCAGCCATCCGGGAAATGACACGAGGAATTACTTCCTATCTGGTCCCGATTGCTTTTAGATGAACTGGACTCAATTGCTCTAAAGCAGCGGTCCTCCAACTTTTTATATCCTAAAACACCTTTTCGAAGAACAGTCGGGAGGGGTGCGGGCACCGCTTCATGTTCAAAGTAAAATTTTTGATTTTATTCTGTAATAATCGTCAACGTTCATTTAACCCAGTTATCATATTCTGGACTAGATAGAGTGAAGTAGCAATCCCTTATGCAAATCGTTTAGTCATGTCGACGAATTTCGACCCTGAAATGTGTTTATACACTTACTCCATACTGAGGCAAGAAGAAGAAGAAGAAGAACAAGCTTTTACCCATCAGGTGATTACTACAGGAAATTCAAAACATCAATTTTTATTTTTATTTTATCCAATTCTTGTTCGACGACCTTATAAATCTTATGCAGGAATTTAATTTGGGGTAGGAGGGGTGGGGGTTATCAGGTCCAAAAAACGCCAATCATGAGTAAACTGTTTGAAAGATATTCAAAATTATAGAGTAAATAAGAAGATCATCAAGATTTTGTGCAGGCGCACACCCGAGCCCTCACTTTTCCTATATGCTTTGGCTTCCCGATCTTTTTTTTTCGAACCGAAGCTTTTATCTGGCTAAAGAAGATGGGGTTGTTCAACCCCACAATATGAACACAAATTGGTGATCAACTGGAGCTAATTTTCCTACATTTTTCCTGACAAATAAAATTCGACAAGAATAAGCTAAAGAAAGAGTGATCTCCTCCGTTTTTGTATCTCACCCGATTGAGGTTAGCGTCCCAAAAGAGATCTTTCAATTCAAAGTTTGTAAGTTTTGCCTCTTCCTCCAAAAAAAAGTGGTTAAACAGAAGAAAAGCATGCTATTTAATTGTATTGCTCACTTTTGAGGAGGTCTTTAATCAAGGGCGCCGGATGAAAATTTTCCAGAGGTGGGGCCAGGCGCCAAAATAGCAGTGGCGGTTTGGTGACAGTTTAGGTGGCTTAGGGCACGCAACTACGACTTTAGCCTAAAGAGGACGCATTTGCAATCAATTTAAAATCCTGAGAAGCTAATTGATTTAAAAGTATAAATAACTATATTTTAGGATTCCCAGTTTCAAAAGACGTAATGCCACGCGGTGGCAGTACTGGATTCAACCATGTTGATTCGCTTTATTTGTAATGAAATTAGGCTAAGTTTGGTGATATGTAATTGCGTATTGGCTATAATGAGGGGGGTGAGTCATTGTTGAGATAGGGGCAGGGTAGAATCCTACAAAAGTACATTTTAATGGACACACTGCTTACTCTTCATACGGCTTCAGATGAGTGTTGAACGAGGTAGGGGGAGTAGGAATTAATTAAAATGTTTCTCTATACAGCTAAAATGTTACATTCCCATATCTGCCAGCACAGAGGTGGAAAAGGCAAGGCAGGTCATCACAGCCCGCCAGGAAATTTCTTTGGGGTGACAAATACTACTATGAGCTTAGTTTTCAGCAATTTTAAGCAGTGGTATTTTTATTTTTCTATTTATATGAAGTACTTCAATGTATTTAAACAAATGTATGTAATGAATTTGTCGATAAGAAAATCTTATTATAGAGGTTGTGATGGCTTCAAAAATCTCACAAAACTTCCGTCCTTACAAACAATAATGCTCCTTTTTAATCCAACCGAAATTCTTTAGCAGTAATATTAACAAGGACTTTTCAGCAATTAATCAGGGATTTAAGGGACCGGTACCTTGGTTAGGCCTGGGTATGATTTGGAATATAATCAGAAATTAATTAAAAAGAGAGCTTGTCAACTGAAAGCAAGGAACAGATTTGAAACCAATTTAAACAGATTATTCTTTGTACGAAGGGGGCTGTCTCTTCCTTAGCTCTTGACTCTTTACTGTGAAGTTTGACACATTTTTCCACATTTTTAAAGAAAATTTGCAATTGTAAAAAAAAGATTTTTCAAAGCACTAAAAAACTTCTGTTTAATGAGCAAGGTGTTGAGAAGGGGGCATTCCCCCTTATATACAGAGCAATTTACATATGTTTTAAGTTTAAACTTGCTCCTTAGTTTAGGTGAAAAACTTTTTCTATTTGTTTGATTACGTTTCATGAAACTGTAAAGTATTGTGTATTCAATACTTTTGGTAACGCAGAAAAAATGATCAATATTTCAATTATCTCTATTTGGATTTTGATGCGTAATCAAACAGTAAGTAAGTAATCAAACAGTAAGTAAGTAATCAAATGTAAGTAAGGAGCGACCTGGCTCAATAGTAGTCAAAACTTTAAAAAATCGAAATTTTGATACCAATAGATATATCAATAGAATTGGTTTATTATTCTTATTCGAAATATATAAGTTTCACTAAGTTTAGTTTTACCTATGAAAAGTTACGAGCCTGAGAAAATTTGTTTGATTTTTGAAAAAAGGGGGAAAGATCCATTGAAGTCATAGAGTTTTAATGAAAATCACACCATCAGATTCAGCGTATCAAAGCCTACTGCAGAGGTTATATCTGTTCATACCTGTAAAAATGTGGAATTTTGTAATTTTGCCAGAAGAAAAATCATGGATTCGGGTTTATTTACTTTTTTCCCAGGGGTGATAGTATCGACCCAGTGGGCATAGAACGTCGGGAGAGGGCTCATTCTAACGGAAATGAAAAGCTTTAGTGCCCTTTTTAACTGACCAAAAAATTAGAGGTCAACTAGGCCCACTCTCACGCCACTTTTTTCCCAAAATCGTCAGATCAAAATTTTGAGATATGGTTTTTGTTCAGCATAGTTGAAAGGCCCAATAACTATGTCTTTGAAGATAAAATGACCCCTACAGCCCCTGGGGAAGGGTTTTTAAGTTGTAAAATTTGCCCATTGTTTTATTTATTATTGGGAAGTATGCATACATTTTTTGGGGGGGTAAGGGAGGACGAATTTTCTGCTGGGAGAATTTTCTATGGGGAGGGAAGTTTTCAAGGGGTGAATTTTTCAGGTGAAATTTTATACTGGGAGAATTTGCCAGAAATCATATACTCAATTTCTTTATATGTCTTGCTTTCTCTTTACCGATTCAATTTTACACGTGGAGATGTTAAGGGTAATTGTCCGGGGTAAATTTTGGCCAGTACTGAATTGTCCAGAGGATATTTCTATTGGGGGGGGGGGGATTTTTCCGTGGAGGTGGAGCCAGGTATCCTGGCGCTATTTAAAAAACAATCAGAAATTAAAAAAAAACAAGTTTTTTCAACTGAAATTAAGGAACATCATTAAAACCTAAAACGAACAGAAATTATTAATTATATGAGGAGGGTTTGCCCCTCCTCAGCACCTCGCCCTTTACGCTACTGTTTAAATTTTGTCCCAATTCTTGAAAAACGACTCTTGAAACACAATGGCGTTTAATTAGAACGATGAGTAACTTCTGTTTAAAGTGCCGAAAAACTGTAGTTTGGTAAATTTTTGCCAGGATTGAATTGGCCAGAGGATATTTCTACGGGGAGAGGGATTTTTCCATGGAGGTGGAGCCAGGTATCCTGGCGGTATTTAAATAGATAAATATAATTACTCCTGGAAAAAAAATTAATGATAAAACACAAAAAGCATATCCGTTCAGGGGGAAAATACAAAAATTCCCAGCATTCCATTCAAGGGAAACATTTCTGATTATAGTGGCTTCATATATCAGCTCATGGATACTCTGGCAATGCAAGCAAATTTGACGGCATATTTTTTTTACCAAAATTACCCCTTATTAAGTTGTTTTCCTTGTATTTTCTTTAATTATAGGAACTTTCTTTTGTACTATTAACTGCACTAATTACTAATAAAAAAAAAATACATATTTAGGATCACCATAAAAAGCTGATTCTTTGACTGAATGTTATCAATAGTTAGGCTCTTGCACTTTCATTATAAGGTTAAAATGTATTGGCAGGCAGTCAACAATGGGGCAACACACACGTTTTTTTCCATGGTTTTTCGATATTCTGCTTTTCTTTTGCTTTCCTTATAATTATTTTATAGTCCCAAGTTTCAAGGGGGGCCATGCCCCCCCTGCCGCCCCTATTTTCCCAAAGTCGTCTGATCCAAATTTTGATGTAGCCATTTTGTTCGGTATTGGTCCAATAACTATACCTTTGGGAATAACATGATCCCTCACAGCTGGTGGCAAAAGGGCTGTAAGCTACGAAATTTACCCGTTATATGCGTATAGAATTTGTTATTAGGAAGTATACAGACATTTTTTGTGGGGGGGGAGATTTTCACCGCCAGGGGGAAGGCTCACCGGGAGTGAGCTTTCCATGGAAATTCCTATGTAAAAATATTTTTATTTCTCTTACTTTGTCTTTCCAAACGAAAGTATGCTAAGGAGAATTTTTCAGTCAGAATCGTCCGCGATAAATTTTCCTGGAGGGTTTTCAGTGAGGAGGGAATTGTTCGGGTGGTATTTTCCATTTTATTTTTTAATTCCGATCCCGGTCTAACTAATTAGGTGTTTTTGGCTTATATACGCTAGCACAATACAGATTTTTCAATTCCACTGAAAAAATATAGACAATTGCCCCCTCCCTCATTATATGGCTTAGTTGTTTAAAAAGGAGTCTCAGCGTGAAGCATTGTATCAAATTATGCAGAATTGTATCAAAATCCTATAATTTATAATTCTAATTTTATATTTCCCCGTGTGTGTACCCACACAATATAGCATTTTAATTCAACTGAACACACAGGCTACATATAACTTACGGTATATTTGCTTTTAGATCTTAAGGCAGCCATCAAATCGACAGAATTCTTATCTTCTGCAGCTTCTTGTGTAAAAATATAATAGTGTATATATATATATATATATATATATATATATATATATATATATATATATATATATATATATATATATATATATATATATATATATATATATAATATTGTACTTGTATTTTGTAATATAATATTATTTACATATAATAAGGTAAAATATTAATATATTAAGGCCTGCAGTACGTTACACATCCAACCAATTCAATCCTCCCATTTTAAGCAGTTTTATAAACCTTAAAAAACTGACTAATTAATATATCTAAATTCAATGCTTTTCATCCTGCAGAAACTGCGCACTAACACCGCAATTTTTCTTTCCTCAAAGACTTTTGTACAATTGTAGATCCATTTACAAATTACTTCTACATTCAAGTCTAAATCGAGTGGGGAGTCCCTTACATTTACTAATTATAGTAGAAAGTCCCTAGACCAAAGATGTGCCTAAATCATTAAACTAGTTTCCCCAGTTGAGCCTTTGGGAAGGAGTTCCTAGAGCCAATCGATTTCAAAGGTGCCTTTGAAGAGAAAATTGCGAGAAAACGAATTTAAGTTCAAACTACTAATGATGTACTAATGATATAGATTTTAATTTATCTATTTGGATCAAAGATAAGTCACGGCATCTAAAATAGAATACAAGGCCAGCTTAAAAACTGGCAGAAGTAATTCAGCCCCTGTACCTCTCCGCCACAAATCTAGAGTTTTTATTACTTGTCCTAATTTTTCTTAATATTTTCTGTATAATTCACATATTTATGGCTTTAATTCAAGTTAGCACTACCCCCCTCCCAACCTAAATTTCTCCGTATACATCTAGACGATAAAAACACTAATTTTACGCTTTCTATCGTATTAGCACTACTACTATGATTACAACCTTGTCACAGTGTTAAGCCACTTACGGACAACACTCCTCATCCAGTCACCATGCTTAAGTATTAATTTAAACAACAAAAGGTGACCAAAACCTTTTCTACTTTCTATGATTCCTGTGTTCATTTTATGATACCTTGCCACCGTCTCAAATACTTGCAAAATCATCGTTGTATTGAAGAAGTCACCTACAAAAACTATGTCTGTCACTTTACGAAATTAAGTTATGGCTTTTCATAACAAGACTTTGCTAGCACAAAGATGTAGCCAATACTGAATCCCGTTTATAATTTGATTTACCTGATTGGCTAGTTCAGACCAAAGATTTTTACCATATGCTTAAACGGCCTATATATAAAGCTCCTATACCTCAAGGACTCGGACACTTGCCTCACAAATGAAATTATTAAGACGGAAAGAACGTTGCAAAACTATATACTTTTGTCTATATATCTAACGATCGATAACGAAGTTGTTCAATCGGCTGGCCTACATCAGATTACAAAGTTCATATGAATAGAACTTCGGTCCTCGCTCTGAAATTTAAATCTTTTTGGGTATGCACTAAATTAAATATTGCTGATATCCAATGACATCAAACTTCGTAGTTTCGAACACCAGCAAATTCCATAGGCCTTGAAAAGAAATTAAATAAAAAAATGGTTTGATTTGCAATAACTCGCCATGTGAGGGGGGAGGGGATCAATACCACTCGAATAATGGATTTTTCTTCATCTTCTTGTTTGGATTATTACGGAGACGCATTCGCGGAATCTCATCATCAGGATCAAATTCTGGGCCCTGCGGCAGGATGTTACTGCCAAAATCAAGCTCTGGGTCCCAAACTACCAAGCAGAGATCGATTCGACTGCACCACCATAGAACGCCGTATAGAATTGTTCAGGTGAATTTAAAATACTACATAGCGTTATAACTAAACTGGAGATAGTTGAACGGCGCTGTTGCTTGTTATTTTATTTTATTTTGTCGACCAACTAGACTGTAAACTTCTGGAAGTCGAGGATCCAAATTTTGTTGATTTAATTTATTTTCCACCGCATGTCTCCATACCATTGTCAGGCTGAAAATCAACTCAAACTTAAAATGAAGAGAAATTACCACAAATAAGAGTTGGGCTACCTCTGTGGTAGCCCAACTCATCTGTGGGTTTATAGTTTTACTTATACTTTACTGAAAAACAAAAATGTTTTTCACAGTTCTTCTTTATCAGTATAATCAAACGAAATTAAAAATTGTATCCAGGTATTCTTTTTTTCTCACAACCTAGTTTTATTAGTCTGATATGCGATATATTTTGATAATATTGTCTTCCATTCAGATAAATTCTATCCAAATGAACAAAAAATCAAGTAATGAATTATATAGTGAGTCGCCAATTTGGAATGTTGCTTCTACAAACCAAACAGATTGCTTAAAAAATACCAATGTTTGTTTTATTTTTCGTCATTTTGAATAGAATAGAATCAAAGGAAATGTTCAGATAATTCTTCTTTTTCTTCTTGTATGGATTATTATGGATACGATTACGCATAATTCCATAAAAAAAAATTCAAATTCTAGGCGCTGCGGCTGGCTATGGCTGCTGAGCTTGGACTCCTGGTCCCTTATTACTAAGTATAGATCAGTTCCACTGCGCCACCATACAGCGCTGCATAGGATTGTTCAATTAAACTTGAAATGCTACATAGCATTATGAATAAACTGGTGATAGTTAGATGGCACTGTTGTTGGTCATCTATTATTTTGTCGATCAACTGGAGTGTAAACTGTTCTGGAAGTCGAGGATTCAAATTTCTTTGATTTATTATATTTTCTATTGCGTGTTTTCATACCACTTTCAAGTTTTTTTATTTTTATTTTAAAGCCCCGGTGTTATCTGTGGAGCTAGCCCAAAAAAAATCGTGGTCGCTCACACGTTTAATCATCAGCTTAACAGTTGAATCATTGTGTATTTTTATATACCTATAAAAGGGTTGCTGTACAGTTAAATATTGAATCATTGAATTGAAATATTGAATCTTTTTTAGTCTAGATTTCTCTCTTTTTAAGTCACTATTTGGTTCAAGCTTGGACTTTGAATTACTACTACAACGAACGAGCCCATGCGGCAGCAAACCGCCTGAGGCCAAAACAGCTGCGCACGCTCCTCCTCCATCCCACTCTATTCAAAATTTCCCTCTTTACACCCTCCCAGGAAGTCCCAATTTCCTTTAAATCCTTTCTTACCACCACTTCCAGCTCCAATCTGGAACGACTTGCTTTTCTTTTGGCCCAAGATGATTGGCCGAAAAGGCCGATCGTTTGCAATATGTCATCTTTCATCCGCAGAACGTGTTTTAGCCATGTCATCCTTTTTCTGGACTTCAAAGGCTTAATAAAAAGTATTTATCATCGCTCTCGCTATTTAAAGTCGTACTCACTATGCTTCACGTTGAATTTTTTTTTTTTTTTTTTGTTACATTTGCATCTAGACCGTCGTGTACACTGACCCTGGAGGAGAGAATTTTGACATGTCATGTCATTTTCATGTTCATATAATTTGCCTCTTTAAGTGGTTTTGGCAATTTCAACTCAAAATTGCTATATATAGGTTCTTTTAACATTTGATCATTTAAATTGTGTGCTCTAGAAATTTATTAGTATTTTTATTGATTTATTTGTTTTTCTAACATAGTGATTTCATTGATGACGTCAGGATTACAAAATGATACACTGTGCCTTTTAACGTGTTATTGTCGACACAATATTACGTAACTCCTGACGGTAACGTTTCTTTGATATAGTAAGGGGCTTCATTTCTGGTAATACAATTTAATTTTGCAGTAATCTCCCAGTAATAATTACATTATAGGTAAGTTCGGTACAAGATTAATTTTCTATACTAAACGCGAAATAAAAAAGGAGTAATAATATTTTATTCGATTGTCAACACCATTTCTAGATATAATTGGCGATATGGTGAAAACTGTGTCCTAGCCTCACCCCCCCCCCCCCCCGTAAAACCTGGATATAGCCCTTGGCTGTATACAAAAGTTTGCTGGTTCTATTTTTTTGCATTATTTTTGTATTTATTTCTCGACAACGGTTGGTTCATTATAACAATACTAAATAAAAATGCAATAAAATACAAAAATATATAAAAGAATGTACAAACCTATGTAAATGGTTTTGATGTATATCCAGGCATTACGCTTGAAAATTTTTGACTTGAACTTTGTTGTTTATGCTGTGATTTGGTTTTTGGTATTTGAAATGCATATTTATTGGTATCCTTATGGATACGTTGTTTCACTTCGGATCACGTGGCAGAAGGTTCGAATCCTGGTAGAGAGACTTATTCTCCATGCTTCCTATCAGGAACCTCGTTTTTTGCTATCTCTTAGAAAAAGTTTATGATTGAGTCTGCCTCAAAACTCATTTTCTAAGGAATGTACTTAGGAAACTTTTATTCAACCTATCCTTTGCGAATGCTTGTCTCACTCTTGAGAAATGAAAGAGGGTTGATGTGTATAGTTTAAAAGTGATAGATGTTCTTGCAGGGTAGAAGAAAATTAGGGAGCTATTTAAATGAAGAGGTTCCTATTTTCTTCTTGTTTTCTACTGGAACCCAATTCACACTGGGTCAAGTTCTTTCTGTTTTAGGTTTTAGAGTTCCATTAAGATGCAACGCTTTGACCTTTTTCAGTTCACAGTTGCTTTGGCTTATTGGAGTAGAAGTATTTAACTTTATTTTTTTGTATAAAGAGAAAGCGAACTTTCTATTTTTGTTTAGTACTAATGTTCCAATTTTGTGTCTCTGACTTCTAATGGTATCAATTGTGAAGTGATGCATTTACACCCTCCCCCCAAGCTAAATTTCTTTTTTTAAAGAGAAAGCATACTTTCTATTTTTATTAATTTTTTTGTACAAATGTACCAAATGTATGTCTGGGACTTCTAGTGGTTTCGATTGGGGAGTGATGCATTGATCCTCTCCTCCCAAGCCAAAGTTTGTAACTGCTTCTCGGATTAAACTTTCTTTTAACAGAACGTACTTTCTATTTGTTTGGTGCTAATGTTCCAATTGTATGTCTGGGACTTCTAGGGGTTTCAATTGGGGAGTGATGCATTGATCCTCTTCTCCCAAGCTGAAGTTTGTAACTGCTTCTCGGATTAAACTTTCTTTTAACAGATCGTACTTTCTATTTGTTTGGTGCTAATGTTCCAATTGTATGTCTGGGACTTCTTGTGGTTTCAATTGGGGAGTGATGCATTGATCCTCTCATCCCAAGCTGAAGTTTGTAACTGCTTCTCGGATTAAACTTTCTTTTAACAGAGCGTACTTTCTATTTGTTTGGTGCTAATATTCCAATTGTATGTCTGGGACTTCTTGTGGTTTCGATTGGGGAGTGATGCATTGATCCTCTCATCCCAAGCTTAAGTTTGTAACTGCTTCTCGGATTAAACATTCTTTTAACAGAGCGTACTTTCTATTTGTTTGGTGCTAAAGTTCCAATTGTGTGTCAGGGACTTCTAGTGGTTTCAATTGGGGAGTGATGCATTGATCTCTCCTCCCAAGCTAAAGTTTGTAACTGCTTCTCGGATTAAACTTTCTTTTAACAGAGCGTACTTTCTATTTGTTTGCTGCGAATGTTCCAATTGTATGTCTGGGACTTCTAGTGGTTTCAATTGGGGAGTGATACATTGATCTCTCCTCCCAAGCTAAAGTTTGTAACTGCTTCTCGGATTAAACTTTCTTTTAACAGAGCGTACTTTCTATTTGTTTGGTGCTAATGTTCCAATTGTATGTCTAGGACTTCTAGGGGTTTCAATTGGGGAGTGATGCATTGATCTCTCCTCCCAAGCTAAAGTCTGTAACTGCTTCTCGGATTAAACTTTCTTTTAACAGAGTGTACTTTCTATTTGTTTGGTGCTAATGTTCCAATTGTATGTCTGGGACTTCTAGTGGTTTCGATTGGGGAGTGATGCATTGATCCTCTCCTCCCAAGCTGAAGTTTGTAACTGCTTCTCGGATTAAACATTCTTTTAACAGAGCGTACTTTCTATTTGTTGGGTGCTAATGTTCCAATTGTATGTCTGGGACTTCTAGTGGTTTCAATTGGGGAGTGATGCATTGATCCTCTCCTCCCAAGCTAAAGTTTGTAACTGCTTCTCGGATTAAACTTTCTTTTAACAGAGCGTACTTACTATTTGTTTGGTGCTAATGTTCCAATTGTATGTCTGGGACCTCTAGTGGTTTCAATTGGGGAGTAATGCATTGATCCCTTCCTCCCAAGCTAAAGTTTGTAACTGCTTCTCGGATTAAACTTTCTTTTAACAGAGCGTACTTTCTATTTGTTTGTTGCTAATGTTCCAATTGTATGTCTGGGATTTCTAGTGGTTTCAGTCGGGGAGTGATGCATTGATCTCTCCTCCCAAGCTGAAGTTTGTAACTGCTTCTCGGATTAAACTTTCTTTTAACAGAGCGTACTTTCTATTTGTTTGGTGCTAATGATCCAATTGTATGTCTGGGACTTCTAGTGGTTTCAATTGGGGAGTAATGCATTGATCCTCTCCTCCCAAGCTAAAGTTTGTAACTGCTTCTCGGATTAAACTTTCTTTTAACAGAGCGTACTTTCTATTTGTTTGGTGCTAATGATCCAATTGTATGTCTAGGACTTCTAGGGGTTTCAATTGGGGAGTGATGCATTGATCTCTCCTCCCAAGCTGAAGTCTGTAACTGCTTCTCGGATTAAACTTTCTTTTAACAGAGCGTACTTTCTATTTGTTTGGTGCTAATGTTCCAATTGTATGTCTGGGACTTCTAGTTGTTTCAATTGGGGAGTGATGTATTGATCCTCTCCTCCCAAGCTGAAGTTTGTAACTGCTTCTCGGATTAAACTTTCTTTTAACAGAGCGTACTTTCTATTTGTTGGGTGCTAATGTTCCAATTGTATGTCTGGGACTTTTAGTGGTTTCAATTGGGGAGTGATGCATTGATCCTCTCCTCCCAAGCTAAAGTTTGTAACTGCTTCTCGGATTAAACTTTCTTTTAACAGAGCGTACTTTCTATTTGTTTGGTGCTAATGTTCCAATTGTATGTCTGGGACTTCTAGTGGTTTCAATTGGGGAGTGATACATTGATCCTCTCCTCCCAAGCTAAAGTTTGTAACTGCTTCTCGGATTAAACTTTCTTTTAACAGAGCGTACTTTCTATTTGTTTGGTGCTAATGTTCCAATTGTATGTCTGGGACTTCTTGTGGTTTCAATTGGGGAGTGATGCATTGATCCTCTCATCCCAAGCTAAATTTTGTAACTGCTTCTCGGATTAAACTTTCTTTTAACAGAGCG